>NC_134575.1:171627788-171927788 GCF_050947875.1 Dermacentor variabilis
CGCTCCTTGCGTTTTTTTTTTCTTTTGGCACGCTTTTCTTTCACCAGTGCGTCTGGAATGCATAATCTATTGGGCTCTCGCAACCGTCAGCCAGCTGCATCATTACCGCCGTCGCTATGGGCATTACGGTAGGGAGAAAAGAAAAAGAAAGGAGAGTTCGCTTGAGGTGTTGTTGTGCGCCCAACTTCATAACAACCGAGACGCTTGAGTATTGTCATTGCCTCACATGGCCCATCGAATCATGGCAGAAGTATTAAACTGTAATTGAAGTATGGGGATGTACTTACCAAGAATGCAAGAGTAACTATAGAGTTCGCAGGCGCGCCATAGTTTCGGACTCTGGATTATTTTGACACCGTGGTGTTCCTTAACGTGTCCCTAAATTCAAGTGCCGCAAACCTACCATAGTGTACCTAAATTCAATAGCTGCAAACCTATCATAGTGGGCAAAGAAGCGTCGATTTGACGCGTGACCGGTTCCGTTGTGTTGCCTTGTGCCTGTGGTGCGCTTTAATGCGGCTAGCTCTGCTTCTGCCCACCCAGCTTAAGTTGTCCGCTTGAAAATTTTGCGTCGCGTTTATTTTTCAGGAATAGCAGAAACGTACTGTACCGTACTTTAAATTTATTCCGTTTGCCCCCAACCGCTGTCTTGCCTAAAGTAGCAGCGTTTCCTTGCGTTCTAACGTCACTTTTGCCTGTCCCCAGTCCTCTTGTATGGGAACTGAGAATGAAGAGTGGCAAAGCTGCTATTCACTCGTCGTTTCTACCCATTATCTCACCTCTCTTCGCTCCTTTTTATAAATACGTAGCTTCCCTCAGAAATTGCACGTTAGTAGAAAGGTAAGCGCTGCAATTTCTGCAGTGCTACTGCAGTGCTAGTGCAATGCTACTCCAATGCTACTGCAATGCCACTGCTACTGCAGGCCTACGCCCTTATATCCATTCATGATGACCAGAAAGCAGAAAGCTTCTATGAAGACGTGGAATCGGCGATGGGTAAAGTGAAAACAAAATACACTATACTGATGGGCGACTTCAATGCCAGGGTAAACAAGAAGCAGGCTGGAGACAAGTCAGTGGACAAAATGGCATAGGCTCTATGAATAGCACAGGAGAGCTATTAGTAGAGTTTGCAGAACAGAAAAATGTGCGGATAATGAATACCTTCTTCCGCAAACGGGACAGCCGAATGTGGACGTGGAGGACCCGAACGGCGAGACTAGAAATGAAATAGACTTTATACTCTGCGCTAACCTTGGCATCATACAAGATGTGTACCCGCCGTGGTTGCTCAGTGGCTATGGTGATGGGCTGCTAAGCTCGATTTCGCGGGATCGAATCCCGGCCACGGCGGGCGCATTTAAATGGGGGCGATATGCGAAAACACCCGTGTACTTAGATTTAGGTTCACGTTAAAGAACCCCTGGTGGTCCAAATTTCCTCAGTCCCCCACTACGGCGTGCCTCATGATGAGAAAGTGGTTTTGGCACGTAAAACCTAATAATTTATTTTGATACAAGATGTGGACATGCTCGGCAAGGTGCGCTGCAGTGACCATAGGGTGGTAAGAACTCGAATAGGCCTAGACTTCAGGAGGGAACGCAAGAAACTGGTACATAAGAAGCCGATCAATGAGTTACGGTAAGAGGGAAAATAGAGAAATTCCGGATCAAGCTACAGAACACGTATTCGGCTTTAACTCTGGAAGAGGACCTTAGTGTTGAAGCAATGAACGACAATCTTATGGGCATCATTAAGGAGTGTGCAATAGAAGTCAGTGGTAACTCCGTTAGACAGGATACCAGTAAGCTATCGCAGGAGACGAAAGATCTGATCAAGAAACTTCTATGTAAGAAAGCCTCTAACCCTACAAGTAGAACTGGCAGAACTTTCCAAGTTAATCAACAAGCGTAAGACAGTTGACATAAGGAAGTATAATATGGATAGAATTGAACATGCTCTTAGGAACGGAGGATGCCTAAAAACACTGAAGAAGAAACTAGGAATAGGCAAGAACCAGATGTATGCAATCAGAGGAACCTTTAGCTCGGGCCGAACTCCGACGCGGCCTATTCAAATGCATGTAAAACGCAAAAACGTTTTTCTGAGATAACCTCCGGACCGATTTTAATGAATTTGAGAGAGAAAGTTAAATTCTAGTGACTGCTGGAAGCGGAATTACGATTTAGGGCTTGAATTTTGTTAAAAACATTTTCAAATATTCGACCGTGTGAAAAAAAATGAAGCATGAAGTTTACAAATTCTTAGCTCTGCGTCAAGAACACATATCGCGGTTCTGTAGACGGCATCCATTAATCATTCAAAGGGGAAAAATTCGATATGTCATTTTACATTTTACGAAAACTTGTTACGTTGATTACAAAGGTTCTGGAAAAGCTGTATTTCCGTAATACAAATTTTTTTATATTCATGTATAACACATCACTTTTGTTCGCTGTAAATGTACTATTAAATGCAATTTACAGAATTGTATTCTCATTTTTGCTTGTTGAGTTACAGAGATGTAAACTTCATAGTTTCTTTCCTCGAAAACTTTCGATATTTCTAATTTTTTATTAAAAATTGACCACCAAGCTGCAAAATGTGAAAACAACAGTCACTATACTTTAAGTTTTTTCTTTTAAATGCAACAAACCTCTTCAAATTTGGTGCAGTAGTTGCCGAGGAAAACGTATTCCCCTTTTACATGTATTCATATAGGAACACCCGACCTAAAGCTTCCTCTTAAGAGACAAAGCCAGCAATATCATTACTAATATGGATGAGATAGTTCAAGTGGCTGAGGAGTTCTATAATGAGTATTACAGTACCAGTGGTACCCAGGATGATAATGGAAGAGAGAATAGTCTAGAGGAACCTTAAATCACACAAGTAACGCCGGAAGAAGGAAAGTAAGTAAGAAGAGGAAAGAGCTATGCAAAGGGGGAAGGCAGCTGGGGAGGATCCGGTAACAGTATATTCGTTGAAGGATGCTGGGCAGATTGTTCTAGAAAAACTTGCCACCCTGTATACGCACTGCGTCATGACCTTGAGCGTACTGGAATCTTGGAAGAACGCTAACATTATCCTAATCCGTGCGAAGGGGCACGCCAAAGACTTTAAACATTATATAGCGATCAGCTTACTCTCCGTCGCCTACAAAGTATTTACTAAGGTAATCGCAAATAGAATCAGGAACACCTTAGGCTTCTGTCAACAAAAGTACCAGGCAGGATTCCGTAAAGGCTACTCAACAATAGACCATATTCAAGCTATCAATCAGGTGATAGAGAAGTGTGTGGAATATAACCAACCCTTATATATAGCTTTCATTGATTACGAGAAAGCGTTTGATTCTGTCGAAACCTCAGCAGTCTTGAAGGCATTACGGAATCAGGGTTTAGACGAGCCGTATTTAAACATACTGAAAGATATCTATAGTGGCTCCACACCCACCGTTGTCCTCCATAAAGAAAGCAACAAAATCCCAATAAGAAAAGGCGTCAGGCAGGCAAATACTATCTCCCCAATGCGTTTCACATCGTGTTTACAGGAGGTATTCAGAGACCTAGATTGGGAAGAGTGGGGGATAAGAGTTAATTGAGACTACTTTAATAACTTGCGATTCCCTGATGATATTGACTTGCTTAGTACTCAGGGGACCAACTGCAATGCATGCTCACTGACCTGGAGAGGCAAAGCAGAAGGGTGGGTCTAAAGATTAATCTGCAGAAAACTAAAGTAATTCTTAACAGTCTCCGAAGAGACCAGCCGTTTACGATAGGTAGCGAGACACTGGAAGTGGCAAGGGAATAAATCTACTTAGGGCAGGTAGTGTCCGCGGATCCGGGTCATGAGACTGAAATTATCCGAAGAATGAGAATGGGCTGGCGTTTGGCAGGCATTCTCAGATCATGAACAGCAGGTTGCCATTATCCCTCAAGAGAAAAGTGTATAACAGCTGTGTTTTACCAGTACTCACGTACACGGAAGAAATCTGGAGGCTTACGAAGAGGTTTCTACTTAAATTGAGGACGACGCGACGAGCTATGGAAAGAATAATGATAGGCGTAACGTTAAGGGATAAGAAAAGAGCAGATTGGGTGAAGGAACAAAGGTGAGTTAGTGTCATCTTAGTCATCAAGAAAAAGAAATGGGCATGGGCAGGACATGTAAAGAGGAGGGAAATAACCGATGGTCATTAAGGGCTACGGACTGGATTCCAAGGGAAGGGAAGCGTAGCAGGGGGCGGCAGAAAGTTAGGTGGGTGGAGAGAGTAAGAAGTTTGCAGGGACAACATGGCCACAATTAGTACATGACCAGGGTAGTTGGAGAATTATGGTAGAGGCTTTTGCCCTGCAGTAAGCATAACCAGGCTGATGATGATGATTGTGACTACAGGAAACGTGGGGGGTGGATGTCTAGGATAATTACACCTGTCAAGAGACTAATGCGGCGATGCCCAGGGAGCTGCACAGGGCATTGAGCAAATCCGACGCGGTGCGGTCCAAACGAGTTTTTCGCTCTACTTTCTTCTCTTCCACACTCCTTCCACGTATATGCAGGCTCTGCACTCCCCCCCGACACGGTGTGCCAGACCGGAGCAACAGCAGCACCAGCAGCAGCGCGAAAGTCGAAGAAACAGGCAAAGAAAGCTTCGTTTTAAAAGGAGGGTGCGATTTCTCCCCACGGTGCCGGAGAGGGCCGCTGTGAAGAACGCTTCGTTGACCGCGGGAAGACTCTCGAAGTGGTGGGATGTGTGGATGGAACTCTCACCGCAATCGTCATCCCTAAGAAGCTCAGCACCGGCGAAACGAAATCCTATTGGAGCCGCGGCCTACACAGAGAGCACCCCTTTGATTGTATGGATGGACGCTATGAGAATCATCTTAGGAATGGAGTGGTGCGTTACGCCACAAAACTCTAATTATATTGCGTAATGTCCTACCTATGTTAAAAGGAAAAAAACTAAAACAATATGATACCCACGATCAATTCCCAGAACCAAAGTTTCTGAAGCCGTATTGTGAACTTTGTATCTGTATGACTCCGTTGTTTGTTGTTTCCCTACTTTTCCTCCACCAATCGTCCAATCGCCTCTTACAAATCTCTATTGCGGACATGTCTACCTTCTCCCGGCTGTCGCTGAACCCAAGGGCTTCAAGGAGGCCAGTGATTCCGAAAGTGACTGCTGGGCAGATATCTTCGCATACTGATACAAGAAGCTGCATCGTTTCCAAATCTTTACCACAGCAAGCACATGCTTGTTCTTTCTTCTTATATACCCCTCTATAATTACGTGTTCTTCGGCATCCTGATCTAATGTATTCCCTTTGAGTTATCATAAATTGTTTCCTTCCTAGTTTCGTTTTCTCCTTTTAAGTAGTTACTCATGGCAGGTTTCTTTTGCATTGCCGCCACCCATGAGATTATCTCAGGCTCTCCGATTTTCCGTTTCACGTTCTTTTTTTGCTGTGTTGCTCCCCCTACAGGACACATACTTTCTATTAAGCTTCCTACTTCTTTTCCTCCAATGTGAATCAATGTTTCTCCTGTACAAATACCTCAACACTCTCCCAGCCCATTTACTTTCTTTCATATTCCTCAGTCGTTTACAAGATGGAAAATAAACTTTCATTTTCACTTTCATTTCATTTCTTCATAATCAAGTTTGCTATCAGCTTCACTCACTTCAAAATTTCTCCAGCCCAAATCACCCTGCATAGCTTCATTTGCCGTCTTCCCGTGAGCGCCCAATGCGAGACATCCCACTGAACTTTGTTTGCCATCGAGTCCTGCGTGTACCCCTGATTTCAAGCAACCAACCGCATTTGCAAAAGTAATTCCTGGAACCCCTGGAACCATTGCATTTTTCCACATACACCGGAGAACCTCGTACCTATTGTATCCCCATAGCACTCTTTCTTTGAATATGGCCGCATTTCTCTTCTGCTTTACCTTTATTATTTTTTACTGTTTCCATACATCTATTGCCTTCCTTTATCCAAATACCAAGGCATTTATATTCCTCACCCGAGGTATTTCCTGGACCTATATTGTCACTCTCTGTTCGTTATTTTCATTGAATACCAGACCACGTCATTTTCTAACGCTAAATTTCAAATCTCACTTATCGCCTTCCTGTCCACAGATATTAGCCAGGCGTTGCGTATCACTTTGCTTGTTAGCTAGCAATATATTATCGTCCGCATAAAACAAACCTGGAAGCTCCTGCTCTACTACTGTACCCGCCTGTTTCTATCAGAGAATAAACCGGATATTGCTTTCATCTAGCGCCCTTTTCGTCCTCACATGTACATCATAAAGAGCAGTGTGGATAAAGGCACCCCTGCCTCAGTCCCTTGTTAATATCAACTTTCTCCCAGCTCCTCATCTCTTGCCATTCAACGCAAATGGTATTTTCCAAATAAATCTCAGCTCGAAAGCTGTAGACAATCGATGCCTAAGCCTTCCATTTGCAGAATTCGCACAAAATTGGTCGCCTAACTTATGGCGCACCACCTAGCGACCAAATCAAATAACTTAAGACGCGAATAAAATTAAATTACCAGCTGTCCGTGTCGGAATATCGCAGATAATACTTGAAAATAAATGAGCAAATAATGTATACAAAACAAATATTTGTTATGAAACTAACAACATCCGTTCATTATTACATCGTCCCCAGAGTACAAACAAAAATTGGGAGGACGCTTAAGCTTTAAGAGTGCAATTCCATATACCTCACTGCTCCTCACGCTTCCCGGCCACTGTAGCTCAGGTAACCGTAATGTTTCCCGGGAAACGCTGGCGGCAAATGCTATGCACAAAGGCGAGCCTTCTGGTAGAAACGCGGCCTTTTGCGTGGGCCTCGGATGGACGGATGGATTGATGCTATGAGAGTCTCCTTTCGAATGGCGGGGGAGGGGGGGGTCGCGCCACCATGATCTAATTCTGTTGCCTAATGTCATACCTGTTTTAAGAAAAAATGAAAAAAACCCATGATGAATTCTAAAATCCCAATAAAGAAAGGCGTTAGGCAGGGAGATACGATATCTCCAATGCTATTCACAGCGTGTTTACAGGAGGTACTCAGAGACCTGGATTGGGAAGAATTGGGGATAAAAGTTAATGGAGAATACCTTAGTAACTTGCGACTCGCTGATGATATTGCCTTGCTTAGTAACTCAGGGGACCAATTGCAATGCATGCTCACTGACTTGGAGAGGCAAAGCAGAAGAGTGGGTCTAAAAATTAATCTGCAGAAAACTAAAGTAATGCTTAACAGTCTCGGAAGAGAACAGCAATTTACAATAGGCAGCGAGGCACTGAAGTCGTAAGGGAATACACCTACTTAGGGCAAGTAGTGACGGCGGATCCGGATCATGAGATTGAAATAATCAGAAGAATAAGAATGGGCTGGCGTGCGTTTGGCAGGCATTCTCAGATCATGAACAGCAGGTTCCCATTATCCCTCAAGAGAAAAGTATATAATAGCTGTGTCTTACCAGTACTCACCTACGGGGCAGAAACCTGGAGGCTTACGAAAAGGGTTCTACTCAAATTGAGGACGACGCAACGAGCTATGGAAAGAAGAATGATAGGTGTAACGTTAAGGGATAAGAAAAGAGCAGATTGGGTGAGGGATGTTAGGGTTGGCGTCTGACACCATGTGGCGACAGGTCATTCACCCGACCTTCTCTGAACAAGAGCCCACGTGCACAGGAGGGGTCATTCACCCGACCTTCCTGCACCGGAGCCCACGTGCACCGGAGGGGTCATTCACCCGACCTTCCCTGAACAAGAGACCACGTGCACCGGAGGGGTCTTTCGCCCGACCTCGCCTGCACCGGAGGGGTCGTTCACCCGACCGGATTCGTCGCTGAGAGGATCGACCTCTCCTGCCCGTGCTTGGTATTGCAGGAGGAGGGGCCCTCTCTCCGTGTCTGTCACGTGTCATCAATGGAAGCAAGATCCCGCCCACACTTGTAGAGAGCTATTTAAGGGGCTCCAAAATGTACTTTGAGATACTTCTTACTTGTTACTTGATACTTCATGCTTTTCTTATTTTCTTTCAACTACCTTTGAATAAACCGTGCAAGTTTCGCACTAGCAAATCGTCTCGCCCCTGCTTGGTCGCCATGATCTACCGGATGCCTGCAGCCCGCCGAGAACGCCACGCTACCCAATAAGCAATGTCGGTCGAGCTTCGATAGGCAGGCGCCGCTACTTCTCGGCAGCAGTACGGTACGCTACCCTGGAGTACTCAACAAACTGGCTGGCAGCGATTGGGATACGAAATCCTGGAGACCCCAACTTGGACGACAACTACGAGATCGTAGCCTCTTCGTCCTGGCAACAAGGTTCGGAAAGAAGGTGTCCGGGTCATGACTGCATATGGTGAGTGCACGGCTTTTCTTCACTGAGATATCACTTGGCTCTTACGTATTTTTTGGAAAGTACATAGCATTGATTTTTCTTTAAACCGTTGACGGAAGTTTGAGTACGTCAAGGTTGTATAGAGTGAAGGTTTAGCAGCACTAAGGGCAGCCATGGATTTGAAGGCGCTAAAGAAGCCGAAATTGTTGAGCTTGGCCAAAGAGTTGGGCCTCCAAATTGCCGTATCAAAGAGAAAGCCGGAGATCATTGAGGCGATCGAAGCGACCGGGGCAGACGACGAGGAACTGACGGAATGCCTCGAGAGCATTAAAGAAAAAGAAGAGCGTAAGTGCCTCGAGAAAGAGGAAAAAGAAGAGCGTAAGCGCATAGAGGAAAAAGAGGAGCGCGAGCGGACTGCACGTGAGGCAAAAGAAGAGCGCGCTCAGGCAGCACGTGAGGCCAAAGAAGAGCGAGCCGCACGTGAGGCCAGAGAAGAGCGAGCCGCACGTGAGGCCAGAGAAGAGCGAGCCGCACGTGAGGCCAGAGAAGAGCGAGCCGCATGTGAGGCCAAAGAAGAGCGAGCCGCATGTGAGGCCAAAGAAGAGCGCGACCTCGAAATGAAGCGCCTAGAGATTGAGCTTTCGAAAGCACAAAATTCTGAAAGACCTAGCACAGAGGCACGTGAAAATGAACACAGAATGACAGACTTGATGGCACCCTAAGCAGTAGGAGGGGACATAGGTCTTTTTCTGGTGGAGTTTGAGCGCACGTGTGAGAAGGCAAAATTCGCGAGAAACACGTGGCCGCAACGCTTGCTTACGTTACTGCCACATGAGGTAGCTGATATTATCGCCCGCATGGGGAAAAAAGAAGCAGAGGACTTCGATGAAATCAAAGTGACCCTGCTTAAAAAGTATAGAATATCAGCGGAAGCATTCAGGCCAAAGTTCAGGGAAGTCGAGAAGACCAAGAGTGAGTCATATTCAGATTTTGCGTACACCTTGGAGGTAAACCTGAAGGAATGGCTCAGAGAAGAGGGTGCACTCGGCGATGCCTAAAAGACAGTGCAGTGCGTTGCCTTAGAACAGTTCTACCGCCGGCTGCCAGTAAACATCAAGCATTGGGTTCAGGATAGGCCAGGCGTAGACACTATCACGAGGGCGGCCAATCTCGCTGAGGAGTACGTAACCCGCCGTGCGTTCGAAGGCAACGAAGCTTCTAAGAAGGAGGTGACTAAATACAGAGCCGACAAGCCAGAGCGTTGGTCGAAGTCGAATCAGTATAAAGCAAAGAAAAGGTCAGATTCAGTGAAAAGTAGTGACGAGAACAGCAAGGGAAGGGAGGAGTCACCCGAAGAAAGGGCAGAAAGGCAAAAGAAAAGGGCTTTCGAGGCCAAGAAACCAATAGTTTGCTACAACTGCCAGCAAACGGGGCATATCTCCGTGGGATGCAAAAATCCCAAACTGGTGTTGATGTCACTAACTAGTAACGAGGAAAACCTGAAATTGCTAGAACCATACATTCGAGACCTCGTGGTAAACGGCAAACCGTGTAGGGTGCTTCGCGACTCAGCAGCCACAATGGACGTAGTGCACCCGTCGTACGTAGAGGAAGGCCAGTTCACGGGAGAATGTGCTTGGATAAGGCAAGCCGTGGAAACCTCCAGTGTTTGTCTCCCTGTGGCCAAGATTCGTATCGATGGACCTTTTGGAGTACTAGACACTGAAGCTGCCGTCTCGGCACATCTCCCGCCTCAGTATCCATATTTGTTTTCTAACAAATCTGAGGATTTGCTACGACGCAGGGGAATCGGGTTTAGTGAAGGGATAGTGCAAGCCTTAACTCGTTCCAAGGCATGGGAGCTCGCGGCCAAGGCAGTGTATGAGTGTCCAGTAGTGGAGGAAACAGGTTTGAAGGAGGATTCGTCCACCAGTACAGAACCGGACGGCCCTATAGGGGATGATGCGGAAGGTACGCCAGCTAATGAAGGAGTCAGGAAAGCAGCAGAGCCTGAAATGTCTCGCGAGGCAGAATGCAGGCAAAGGTTATTGAATATAAGCCCTGCCACATTGATTGCTGAGCAGGAAAAAGATTCCACCCTGCGTAACCTAAGGCCTGACGCTAAAGAAGGTGTAGCCAAACAGAACGTGAAGTTCCTAAAGAGGGCAGGCGTCCTATATAGAAAGTACACCAGTCGAAAGGGTGTGCAATTCGACCAACTCGTGGTGTCGCGTCCCTATCGTGAGCAGCTCCTGCACCTGGTTCACGGGGGCTTTTGGACAGGGCATCTGGGCATTCGTAAAATAAAGGACCGCTTATTGCAGGAATTTTACTGGCCCGGCTGCTTTCGAGAAATAGAAGCATTTGTAAGAAGCTGCGACACATGTCAACGCATAGGCAAGCCCGGAGATAAGGCTAAAGCGCCAATGAAACTTGTTCCCATTATCACGGAGCCATTTCGCAGGCTCATAATAGACACAGTGGGACTACTTCCTGCGACGCAGTCTGGCTATTCACATATTCTTACTGCACTATGCCCCGCAACGAAATTTCCCGAGGCAGTGCCTCTCAAGGAACTAAGCTCGGCGGAGATCGTCAACGCGCTTTTATCTATCTTCGCGCGAGTAGGGTTTCCCGCAGAAATCCAGTCAGATCAAGGATCCGTCTTTACGAGCGCACTGACCTCGACGTTTCTGGAAAGGTGCGGTATTAAAATTATCCATAGCTCAGTGTACTACCCGCAGTCAAACGCGGTAGAGAAAGTCCACTCAGTCATGAAAAGGCTTTTGCGAGCCCTTTGTTATGAGCACAAAGCCGATTGGGAGAGTTGCTTGCCTGCAGCAATGTTCGCGCTTCGAACTGCACCGCACGAATCAACAGGTTTTTCACCTTCAGAGCTCGTTTACGGACGCTGCCTTCGCTCCCCTCTCCGCATTGTTCGAAAAGCCTGGGAAGGCCGGGCAGACGATCCTTCGGTTGTGGCATACGTGCTAGAGCTGTTGGACCGTCTGCACGCTTCTCAGGAATTAGCGGGGCAGGAAATGCGTAAGGCACAAAGCAAGGCTAAGCGTTACTATGACAGGACGGCTCGCACGCGACGCTTTGAAGTGGGGGAAAAGGTAATGATCCTGAAACCCTCGTTGAAAAACAAACTAGAGGTTCAATGGGAAGGACCGGTTGACATAATTCAGAAATTATCTGAAACAAACTACGTAATCACGGTACCGGGAAAACGAAGGACACCACAAGTGTACCATAGCAATCTACTTAAAACCTACAGGCAGAGGGAAGCCATTGTGAACACATGTCCCTTAACCAACCTGAGGAAATGCCTGTCGACTTTCCAGAGTTACCAGCAGTGACGGAGACAAAAGACATTGACGAGACCATTGTTAAGTTAGTAAAACAGGCGGAGTTGAATCCCAATCAAAGAGCCGAGCTGAGGGAACTCGTGTTTGAATTTAAAGACGTATTTTGAGATACACCGGGCAGGACAACTGCGATCGTTCACGATATCGAGTTAACCTCGTCGGACCCAGTTCATTCGAAAGCTTATCGCGTTTCGCCTCGTCAACGTGAAGTTATGACCGCTGAAATAAACAAGATGTTAGAGCTAGGTGTAATCGAGCCAGGAGAGAGTGATTATACCTCGCCTCTTATCTTGGTTGAGGTCCCAGGAAAAGAGCCGCGGCCATGTATCGACTACCGCAGGCTCAATTTAATCACGAAGGACCAGACTTATCCAATACCGCACATCGAGGAAAGGCTTGAGAAAGTGAGCAGTGCTAATTTCATTTCTACGCTCGATTTAGTCAGAGGGTATTGGCAGGTTCCGTTCACCGAGAGAGCAAGCAGGCTTGCAGCGTTTATTTCCCCGATGGGAACCTTTCGTCCGAAAGTCCTGAGTTTTGGATTGAAGAATGCGCCATATTGCTTCTCTAACCTTAAGGACCAGGTGCTACGAGGAATGGAGGACTTTGCACTTCCCTATCTCGATGACATAGCTATCTTTTCTTCATCATGGGCGGACCATATGCAACACCTGCGAACCGTGTTGTGTCGGCTACGAGAGGCCAACTTAACTGTTAAGGCTCCCAAATGCCAATTAGGGCGCGCGGAGGTAGCTTATCTAGGTCATGTAATAGGGCAAGGCCACCGTCGGCCTTCAGAGGTTAAACTGACCGCGATAGACAACTTCTCGCAACCACGCACCAAGCGGGACATCAGATCATTCCTTGGCTTGGCTGGTTATTACCAACGATATATTCCGCGGTATTCCGAGATTACGAGTCCTTTAACGGATGCTCTCAGAAAAACAGAACCACAAACGGTAAAGTGGGATGACGCGAAAGAAAAGGCTTTTAGTATGCTGAAGAACGCACTAACGAGTCAGCCAGTGTTGAACGCGCCCGACTACTCTAAGCCATTCATTCTTCAGTGTGATGCGAGTGACAGGGGTATGGGGCTGGTGCTCTGTCAAAAGAAAGATGACGAGAACGAACACCCTGTACTGTACGCCAGTAGAAAGCTTTCAGTTCGTGAGGAAGCATACAGTGCATCAGAAAAGGAATGCGCCTGCGTAGTTTGGGCGGTACAGAAGCTAGCTTGCTATATCGCTGGCTCAAGATTCACCATAGAGACTGACCACTGTCCCCTCACATGGCTGCAGTCCATGTCTACGAAAAACGGTCGTCTTTTGCGCTGGAGCTCTGCTCTTCAACAGCACACCTTCGATATTCGCTACAAGAAGGGTAAGCTTAACGGCAATGCCGACGGTTTAAGTCGTTGCCCCTAGAGTATCGAAAGCCTCATGCTCATCCGGGTTTCCGTGGCATGTTTTTCGTGCATTCATGTTTTTCTGAAGTGAAGCCGATTGTTAGCTGATTTTAATAACCACGTCTTAACGCTTTCAACAAATGGCTGTTTTTAGTGTTAAGGGGGGAAGGACGCGCGTAGGAAATGGGAAAGCTGTAGCGGGTCGTCTTTTTTTTTGTTAAAAGCCGGGTGTGTCTTGGTGGAGAGTGGCCGTGTGCTCGCTGCTTTGTGGTTGTGGGTCCGGCACTGTTCTGGGGTGATTGCTTGCCCTCGCAGGAGACGAAAAGTTGCGAGACCTGCTGGCAAAGACCAATTTCACCGGACCGGACCAAGGAGAAAAGTCAAGAGCGCCACCAAGGGCGGAAGACCACTCCCCGGAATCTACCTGCTACGAACGAAGGGTTCGTGACCTCCACGGGGAATCCTGATACCGAAACGCCGATCCCTCGTACAGCGGCTGCTGGCCCCTACACGTCGGGATCTTCGTCCCCCGCCGGAGATGCTGTTAGGGTTGGCGTCTGACACCACGTGGCGACAGGTCATTCACCCGACCTTCTCTGAACAAGAGCCCACGTGCACCGGAGGGGTCTTTCGCCCGACCTCCCCTGCACCGGAGCCCACGTGCACCGGAGGGGTCGTTCACCCGACCGGATTCGTCGCTGAGAGGATCGACCTCTCCTCCCCGTGCTTGGTATTGCAGGAGGAGGGGCCCTCTCTCCGTGCCTGTCACGTGTCATCAATGGAAGCAAGATCCCGCCCACACTTGTAGAAGGCTATTTAAGGGGCTCCGAAATGTACTTTGAAATACATCTTACTTGTTACTTGATACTTCATGCTTTTCTTATTTTCTTTCAACTACCTTTGATTAAACCGTGCAAGTTTCGCACTAGCAAATTGTCTCGCCCCTGCTTGGTGGCCATGATCTACCGGATGCCTGCAGCCCGCCGACAACGCCACGCTACCTAATAAGCAATGTCGGTCGAGCTTCGATAGGCAGGCGCCGCTACTTCTCGGCAGCAGTACGGTACGCTACCCTGGAGTACGCAATAGGGAACAAATGCGAGTTAATGACATCTTAGTTGAAATCAAGAAAAAGAAATGGGCATGGGCAGGACATGTAATGAGGAGGGAAGATAACCAATGGTCATTGAGGGTTACGGACTGGATCCCAAGGGAAAGGAAGCGTAGCAGGGGGCGGCAGAAAGTTAGATGGGAGGATGAGATGGCACGGCATGGCCACAATTAGTACATGACCGGGGTTGTTGGAGAAGTATGGAAGAAGCCTTTGCCCTGCAGTGGGCGTAACCAGGCTGATGATGATGATGATGATGATGATGATGATGATGATGATGATGATGATGATGATGATGATGATGAATTCTCATAACCAAAGTTTCTGAACCCCTATTGGGAACTTTGTTTTCGTGCGCCTCCGTTGTTTGTCGTTTCTCTATTTCCACCCACCTCTTACTAAATTGTATTGCGGACAAGTTGAGTTTCTCAAAGTTTTCGCTGAAAACGAGGACTTCAACGAGGCCAGCGATTCCTAAATCGACCGCTGGGCAGATTCCAATGCAACATGCATCATCGTTTCCCTATCTTCACCGCAGCAAGCACATGCTTCTTCCTTCTTATAAGTGGCTTTATAAGTGCGAGTTCTGAGGCATCCTGATCTCGCTTCGAAAAGTAATCAGCTTCCCTTTGATTTATCAAACTGTTTCTTTCCTGGTTTCGTTTTTTCCTCTGAGTAGTTACTCGTGGCAGGTTTCTTTTCATTTGCCGCCACCCATGAGATTATTTCACACTCTCTGACTTTCCGCTTGACGTTCGTTGTTGCCATGTTGCTCACCATACAGGTCGCATGCTTACTGGTAAGCTTCCTAGTTCTTTTCCTTCGCTTAACGAATACTTGAAAACTCTCCCAGCCCATTTAGTTTCTTCCATATTCCTCAGTGGAGACGGCGGAGGTGAGCGTCATTTGGAGGTATTGCAAGGAATCAAATCTCAAAGGCTTTATGGCCTCTGAGATTTGCGCACGCCAGCAGTTGGCCATAGCCGCTCGGTGAATGGTAGCAATGGTGGATAAGGGGGTTCGTGTTGGAATTTCTGCGTAAGAGAACTATGTTTTCTGGTATATTCAAATTACAATCCAACGCTTCGTTTCTGTAGGTTGTGTTTAGGTTGAACTTTAAGATTTTTCTGACGCATGTTACTTTGAGGAATTCAATTCAGTAACGTCTTTGCGCCACGCGGAAGTCCTGCGTGGTTGTTGTCCGGAATGACTTTTCGCCGAGCGACGTCCGACGCCAAAACGAGTTTTTGCGACACGGGCTTTTAACATTATCGTGTCATACTGATGACGTGACCTAGCGGCAGAACGCCGCGCGTTCGTTGGCCTACCTTGCGCCGTGACGTTTCACTATTTCCCCGAGTGACGTAACCCAGACCTAACAGCAAGAGAGAACCGTTAAAGAACATGGCTCCAGTATTCGCCTGCAGCAAACTCGTCCTTTGGGCGCAACGAGATCCTCGCTCTACCCGTTCTCAGCGTCACCTTCTTATCAAATGATGTGTGTGATTTTGCATCAGCTGTGCCGGCTCCTAACAATAATCTTCCACAGAACGCAGCTGCAAGCACCAATTCTAAAGCTCACATCTGCGCCGGAAACAAAGCCCAAATTATGTCTAATTGCTTGACCTGGAATGTAATTCGTTCGGGCGCATCTTCACTGAGCCAGCAGAGAAGATCCTGTGCCCACGAAGCGCTCGTGCACAGCCGGTTTTCGGGCGTAACAAAGCTCGATAGGGAGGCGACATCCAGGCTAATATGCTAGTAGCGCCTTCGCACTAAAAGCAATGCGCATCTTTCCCTGCCTATTTAAGAGCTTGTGATTGTGTACGTTGGTTTGCTCGGATTATAATTCTTGAATGTAGCTAAGAATTTAGTGCAAGTCAACTTCGGGATACCTTTGATGTCAGGAAAAGGAGCACGAATTGCTCCAGCGGCATGCCTATCAGGAAGCGAGATTCCCTACTACAGAGAAGCTCTCGAGGAATTTCTTGACCATGAGCGTTGCTATCTCTCCGAAGAGACCATACAAAGAACAGCACTCACAAAGCTACCTGATTTATATGTAGCTGTATCTGTACTACCCACAGTGGTGCCAATGGGCGTCCGCGTTGTCAACCAAATTGTTCGATAAAACAACGAAAGGTGCCTAAATATTATAAGCGCAGCAAATATCCGTCTTCATGCGCGTAATTCATTTATTGAATCGAAACATTATATGCCTTCTTTCCCGGGATGTGGCATGTCGTCTATAATGGCTGCTTGCCGAGTAAGGTGGGCCGGTCCTGATTCAATAGTAAACGTGGTCCCTTAAAAGGCTGCAGCAAACAAAGTCTCTTCCTCGCCACAATCTCTCTCTTTCTCTCTGATACTGGAGAGGGCGTTATGAATAGCGTCCCGATACCGGAGGCAGTGTAATCAAGGGTCGCGTATGTTGGTCGTGTGGAGGAAGTTCTAACATCTTGGTGATTTGCCGGCCTGGCTCGTATCGCTAATTTGAGATGAGCGTTACAGAATCTGAATGGTTTTGTAGCTTTAAGAAAGCGCTTCGCGAAGTCATCACTTAATATCGATTCTGATGTGTGCCTTGCATTGGCGTTTTCAATTATTTTTTGCGGTGATTAAACTATATGTATGCTCAGTATTGTACATCCTATTTCTTCTGCTGACTGCGTCTGCAATCAATAAGTTGCGAGTGTAGCACCCATGCTGCGTTGTCTTTAATTCGTGTTTGTTTTGTTACGCTAGAATGCCTTCATAAAGGAAAAAAATTGCCTGTGGTTTAGCTCTGGTTAACCCTAGTTGAATTGTGAAAATAAGAGCTGCAAAAGCCGTCTCTTCCGCAGTTGACGAGTCACTCAGTGACGTGGCACGACTTCTAGCCGCATCTTCGTTACGACGCTTCTCCAGTCGGGCGGCCCGTTGTTCTGGCGTCTCTTGAGCACGTTAACTCTTCCTCGCTTCGTTCTGTCTTTGATGCGTCTCTTTCGCGCTCTTCATACCGACTAAATACAGTGAGGCGAAGCGCATATATATATATATATATATATATATATATATATATATATATATATATATATATATATATATATATATATATATATACATACACCCCCGCGAGGCGCCACCTCCTCTCCCCCTACCTCAGCGGAGCACATCTGGTGGAGCCAGCGACGACAGCTGCGGCGTTGCTAGGCAACGGCGGCTCAAGGTCGTTCGTCGGCATGGCATATGGAATACGGCATACCATAGAGTTAGTAGAACAACTCTAGAGGAAAAGCTGGGCCGGAAAAGTGGGAACCTCTAGGGCGCCGCCCTGTTGCTACTGGTCAATGTGACCAGCGCAATTACTATTGAAAGAGCTGAAAACAAGTACAGGTCACCTTATGGTTTGTCATCTAAAAACGCATACCTGATGACTTTATGAAGGTGGTACGTCAATATTAAGTTTACAGAAAGCGATCGCTAAGTCCGTGACTTATGTAAATCACGATGTACGCATTCATGCAATAAAAGATGACGCGAATTTCTGTTTCGAATCTGTTTTTGGATGCATAGTAGTTTCGCACAGTTTAGGTTTGACATGCGATCGCGCGTCGACAGCGGACGCTATGGCACACTCGTGCCTTATGTGCCACCGAAGCCCCGAAGTGCTCTGGCATATACCGTCACATGTAAGTAAACGAATGTATCTCCTTGTTGAGACTATCACGTGAGTATGCAGCTCTTGTGGTGCATCACAATCGTTTGAGAAGCGTCACAGTAGAGCATTTTTCTACATGCGGAGCGGTGTTCTTATTTGCAGGTTTCCCTTCAGTAGGAAATTGCTGGACAGGCGGACCAGCGCACCGGAATTGTGCTGGCGAAGCCACAAGCAACTCATAGAATCTGTTTAATTGTTGCACTTTGAACAATCATGCTTCTACAAAGGCCACAGCAGAAAAACAGTGTGATGCCGAGTATTTCTGTGCCACGAAGTAATCAAGAGGCGAGTGCCTAATGCGGACGAAATCGAGTGCATCGAGACTTAGAACGACAGAAAGCTGAGCTAGTTGGTAAGGATTCATTATGCAAAACAGAGGTGAGGCGTGCAGACAGGACACAAGAGTAGAGAAGTGGGCGGAGCTCGTGTTGTCCACTTCTCTACTCTTGTGTCCTGTCTGCACGCCTCACCTGCGTTTTGCATAACGAGTGCAGCAACTCACATATTAATAGCGTAGGCGTTTTATTAACTGTGCAATATTTTCAACACTTCCTTGCTTGCCATTTCATGTGGCATATCTTTTCTGGTCACAAGTTTGTGCAGCGAATCTATTTGCATGATCGACTCCGCGCCTGTCGGACCGTTCACTTGCACTTGATGCTGAGTCTTTTACATGTATCCATAAACTGCAGATATTCACGTCAGATCCCTGCGAGCATTTTCAAAATTCAATTATTTTAGACAACAGGCACATATGCAATACTGACATAATCTCAAATACCACTAAGCAGCTGGGACACATTTTTGTTGACCATACTCGCAGGTAAAATAAGTGGATCATGTGGACAGCTCCAGCTCATTTTCCTTAAATCAGTGTGTACAAGGGGTATGCAAAAATAATTTTTTTCTCGCGCACCGATTATTTTGCTGTATAAGCAATAGAACCCATCACGTTAGTGTAACATATCTTGTACATCACACTAATATGTGCTTTAATTTACCAAGTGAGATGAGTTGCTTTTATGGCTCATTCAGTCAAATCACGCTGCAAGCTGCATTCAGCAATCTTCAATTGGATTTTGCAAATGTGTAATGAAACATGTTTCCCTTTTATGCAGATATGCAATGGCAAGCCTTTCCGTGTGTTCCAAAGGTAAAATTTAAGCTCTAAATTAAAGAAGACATTTCTAGTCAGAAACAAGCAAAAATGGTGAATGCAGAGTATCCAAGGTACAGCCCAAGGTACAGAAATTATGAGAAGTGTTGAATGATTTTAAGGAAAGAATGCTATTTCAAAATGCAAAACTCTTTAGTGGAGGTCAAGCAAGTCACTATAGGCAGAATACTCTGCAAAATTGTGCGAGTTAGGGGATGTCAAACAATGGGTCAGGAAATGCATTGCTTTTCTGCAAAACAAAAGCTGGTTGTCATTACATGAGTCACTTTCGCATCATGACACTGCTGCTTGATAAATTCAGAAATAAACCAAAAAACAAGACACGCAAAAATAAAAAAACAATTTAATGATGCTCTATCCACACTAGGATAAATAAAAACAAACACATCAAATCTAATGTGGACATATTATACGCTTGTGAAACACTAAAGGAAAAATTCAGTTTCAAGCTATGGCACTTGCCGCATAGATGTGGGGGGCCTTGCACTAATAGTGATAGTTACCACTGCATTTAGAAATTGAAAGCATTCATGCAGACAAGGATGATTCTTTATATTTTTGGCTACCACTTCAAATGCCTCCACCAAGTGTTACAATGCTGCACGCAGCCATACTAAGGATCTCACAGCAACACCTGCTGGTAAAAAGCAGAAGCAGTCAAAGTGCTGGTGTGTTCTGGACACTATGTTTGACTAACTTTTAGGCAAGAAGAGTGCAAGAAGCAGACATAACAACTGCATCTATTTCCATAACTCCCCATTTGAATGGCCTTTTCTTTTCGCTTGCATAATGCCTACCCCTAGCCACAGCAGCTCCCTCATACAGACTCCGCAAGCCAAGAGGCCATGGAGGCAAATGCAGGTAAGAGGCAAGAAGCAATAGCACTGGTATCGACATTCATCTAATTTATTTCTTTTTCTTTCGTTTAGGCAGCCAGCACACCTCGAGCAGCCACCTTGACTGCGGATGTGTCACCCTAGTCGCCAAGGAAACATTTGAGGGAAAGCGACAAGCAATGTGATCAGCCACTTCTCCATGTAAACGATACTCTTTCTCTCGGATGACTCCTACGCCTCGCCAGGCCAGCACACTTGTGCACAAAGATGCCGCGGAGGCAAATGCAGGTCAGAGGCAAGAAGCAGTGGTACTGGTGTCGACATTCACCCAATTTCTTTTTCTTACACTGAGGCAGCCAGCGCACCTCAAACAGCCACCTTGACTGCGGGTGTGTCAGTAGATTCCTGTTGTACATATGCTCATAATATACTTCAGTAAACTTGAACTTGATAATAAACTTGAAGGCAAATGGGACGTTGATGCATTGTTCTTTTGAACATTTATTGTACACATACAATATATGTTATACTTTGCAGTGCTACAGAGCGTATTTTGAAGCTTCCCCCTATATTTTGCCCCGTTAATTACGTATGTGTTGTGTGGCCCTCAATGCAGTTCATGTTGTAGCAGCTGCTTTGTCTGTGTATCGCACATTGGCTTAAGCTCTTGATATCCATACTTCTCTCACATATACAAAATAAAGTTCCATGTAGTCCTCAGTGTTACAACAAAAAATGAAAGTAAACAATCCGATCGTGGAATTGTATTTATTACAGTGATTCCCATGACAGTTACTGACAAGTTGACAAGTTTAACTGGTCAATCCGTCCACAGCCTCCTCTATTTTTTCAAAAATAAAGAAGGCTGTGATCCGTCATGGCAAGGAATTGTATGTATACATTTAAAAAAAAGGGGGTATGTGTGTGTGTTTGTAGTGGGGGGTATAGGATTAGGGCGGTACGAAAAAATGTACCAACACCGTCCTCTAGTCCCATTCCGTTAAGGTACCGTAACAAAGCGTATTATGCATAAAGTTCATACAACCAACTCTGATATCACTACACACGCCAGGCGACGCGAGCTACATCTGCCATGACGCATTCGCGACTGCACCGGACGCCCTCCATATTATTCTCGTTAATCGTGCTCACTGCACCGAGGCAAAAGAAAGATCATGGGCGCAGGCGCCTTTAAAGTATCTCGACCTTGCGAGGCACTGTTGCGCGTGCCAGGGGAGCTGTCCGTGCGAACACTCCCTGGCACACACCTGCCTCGGCGGCCCCAACCTACGTACCGTTCTGCTTCGAGCTTTGATCCCCCCATTGTCCCTTGGGTGCCCTGGAGTTCCTGCGCCGCCTGCTTTATTACAATCTCAGGTGCTCTCCTGAGACTTCCGTTTGTCGGTTACATGTGCCCTACAGCTGGATCAGTACTTATAATAATAAAGAAACCCGATCTATCGTCGCGACGATAGATCGCGAAAGCGGCTTTTGCAACATACCGCGCCCGTGCGAAGAGAATTACGGAACGCCAACGAGGAATCTGACCACAGCTTCGAGCTCGTAACCTCGTCGAGTGACACTCCCGCAACAGGCGTGACCGCTGAAAACCGCATACCGCCGGAAACTTCAACAGGATCATCCCTCGGTTGCATAACTGCCACCTGTACTGTCAACATGGACCACACCTACACCGTCCCGCAACATAGAATAAAGAACCAACTTATAAAGCCCAAACACACGGCTGCACCCACACATCATGACACTACAAGCGAGACGTCATGCTGCTACGCTGCTACGGTTGCCGGATTAAAACTGACTACTGTCACCAAGTCTAGCAAGCGTCTCAGGAGCTAGCAACCTCGGCGCGTAGCAACATGGCGCCGCTCTTGCGGTTCGTGATTTCAATGCATGGGCCCTATGGGTAGCTTGTCCTCTAGAGTCGGTATAGTAACTCTATGCGGCATATGGCTGCCTGCGCAGGGCATACGGCGCTACGAGCCGAAATTGCTCGCTGGCTGGCGTAGTAAAGCTTTCACTTTAAAATATTATGACGACACATGAGGATGGGTTTACCAAGCACAATGCGATCGCCAAGGCATAGCATCAAAACGGCGACTCGGAGCTCAGCAGCAACACTGCAAAGCCCCAGTGGTGAGTGTTTGTGAGTAATTCAAGCCGTACCTAGCAATGCTTGCTCGACGACGCTGAATGATTTCTCCCGGCACGCAGGCTGCTCTCCGGAATGTGTCTTCTCGTCACTCCCGCCGCCGGGACGCTGCTGGGCGGGGCCGCCGCTGTTTCCAGGCTGGCCATGCTGCTGACCGGCGCGATTGGATGATGGACGCTGCGTAGAAGACGGCACAGCTCAATGCCAGTCTACGTCTCTGCCATGTGGCTAATATTTTGACGCTGCTATAGAGTCCTCGAAACCGAGCCTTCGGCCGATAGCCAATAGATCCATCCGCTAATCGTAAAGCGCCCGCGAAGTTTGGTTTGAATCCGTAATTAGTCACTCGCCACTGCTGTGCCAAGAGAACACCTCCACTACCTGTACGTATACGTACTACTCACGACACATTGCTCATTTCGTGCCCGCGTACCTTGGTATTAACAATTGTCAACAAGGACTCCTCTAAGCGGGTCAAGGCAGGCACGAAGCGCTGGCTTGCAGCTTGCAAGGTAAGAGTACAATATGTATTTCACATACAGTAACAACTTGAAAAGAACGCTATAACTATTATTTTACTGCTTTAGCAACGAAAAAATACCCTTGATTAATTTTTCAAACTGACTATGTTGAAGGGGCCCTTCACTATAGCCTCAACACTATATTGAATGGTAACAGCGGCCGATCACAACAGGTGTAATAGCCGACTTTCCCGTCTGGCTGTATGGCGCCGCTGAAAAGCGTCGAGTTCGCCGTTGGGCGGTCCTGGGTGCGAATCGCGTCGTGGGCACTTTTTATGCCGACGGCAATTATATTGAAACTCCAGGCGTATTTCTGCCCTGCGCGTCGCCGTTACCGTGATGTTCTGTATGAAGTCCAAAGGTGATAAGGTCGTAGACATGCGCCGTATGCTGCGCGATCAAGTGAAAGCGTGCGACATTGACCCGACGATGGTGGCTTAATCTCGTGGGCGCGAGGAATGAAAGCGAGGAGGAAGCGTCTTCCGTTCCGCGCAAGGCATAGGGGGGAGGGAAGGTGGCGCTCTACTCCGGCGGCAGCGGCATGCGGGGCGGCTACGCCGTACGCCGCTCGGGCTTTATCTTCAAATTGATCTGCGATAACCTCAAAGTCTAGGTGCACCGAAGACTAACAGCTTGGCGCGCGCTCTATTCTCGCCGCTATGTTAGCGTTGAAGCGAGAGGCAGCACGAAGGTCAATTCGCTCGCTGCTGCCGCGCTTTCTCCCTCCAGCGTTGTGACAGCGATGTGTGCGGTCATCCAGTAAGATATGCTGATGTTTGATTGGGCATGTGTGACACCATGGTTGGTAATTTAGTTAGTAAGCGAATGTTTACAAATTTATACGGCCGATAAAACTATCTGTCCTTCTTGTAGCTGTCTGCTAATTTACTTCGCAATCGATTATTCACCATTCGGGTGAAATTGCGAGTTTTAAGTTGCTGCATAATTTTATTTTTTCATTTCACTTCTGCCATACTTGTTTTGTTCTCCTATGCTTCACCACCAAGCCTGACACGGAGAGTTCCTAATTAAGGGAACGAAGCGGCCCGTTGCGTAGCACTGCAGAGGGTGTGCTTGTGCAGATGGCTATTTATTTTATCTTATGTTCAACTGCCATTGTTTCTTGCATTTGCTGTACTCCAGTCCTGCAATAGCCCTGAATAGGGCTGCAGTATTTGAATACAAATAAATAAATACCACTTTAGCAGCCGCAGACGAATGACTAATGACGCGTTCTTACGTTGTTACTGTGCGCCCCAGTGAGCCTTCCCCATTAACTGACTAGCAAAACTCCGTGCGCATAACATGTGATGGAACAGAGCAACTGTACAGTGATAGGGTCCATCAAAATATATTTTTCAGCTTGATCAAAACTAGAGATAGCAATGATTTGGCTGAATTCAATAAATTGAAAAAAACTCCTTAAACAAAACCCTACATAATAAAAATGAATCTATTTGAAAGACCAAGAAGCCGTACTGATATTCTATGCCAGGAAATTAATCGTTTACAACGTTCGTGCCTTAGCCAAACTAAGGAATTAGAGCTCGTAATGCATAACAAAATATTTAGGGGTGAAGACCTCGCAAATAGTTTTAACAAATATTTCGGTACTTTTGTCTCAAGTAGAACACCAGCTGCAAATAAGCACTCTATATTGCAAAATATGGGCGCACCAAGTGTTTGAAATCTGCGTTTCTCGACCCAACCACTCTCCAGGAAGTGTATTCAACTTTTAGGGGTCTTAAGAACACCAAAGGGCGCGATATTGATGACCTAGGCCAATTAAATACGTGCTAGACGTTTTAGTACCTACATTTACTTTTCTATTTACGTTGTGCCTGTCCACAGGAGTTCTTCCTGAGAAAATGCAGCACGCTTAAGCTGGCGTGTTTCACAAATCATGCAATAAGAATAATTTTTCAAACTACTGACCAATCGCTATATTGACTGTTACTTCAATATGGTTGGAAAAGTTATCAGCAAGCAAATCATGTCTTTCTGCGACAGGCATTATCTGTTCTCGGCTGAACAATTCGGTTTTCGACAAGGTTTATCAACTGAACAGGCCTTATAAGCACAAAAAGAAGTAATTTTAGATCGTTATGAATAAAAAATGCTGACATTACGTATTTATATGGATCTTTTAAAGGCGTTTGATAAATTACTCCATGCAACTCTGTTTACTAAACTAGAGCACTACGCATTCCGTAGTGTTGACCTAATCTAATCAAATATTACCTAAAATACATAGAACAGTGCGTAAGCATGAAAGATAGAAGTTCCTCCTTATAAGAAACGAGTATTGGCGGTCCACATGGCAGTGTATTTGGCCTCGTGTTATTCAACATCTACTTAAACCACACAGTACAAATGCATTGGTGTAGGGCGAATTCCCTGGTTATCAATGCTGCAAAAACAAATGGTGTCCTATTCAAACCAATTCGTAAAATAAATTATCATTGCTTAGAAATTTACCTCGGTGATAACAATATTGAGATAGGAAAAGATGTTAAAATATCGGGAGTTACTTTCAGGAAAGATTTGAACTGAGATTCCCCTGTGCACGACGTTGCCAACAAAGTTGCCAAGGCATATGATGTATTCTCAAGATTTCGAGTTGCAGTCACATGTAAAAACAAATTGCTCATTTATAACGCCACTTTTTCATCCCATTTCAATTATTGTGGTCCTGTCTGGGGAAGCACCACTCATAAGAGCAAATTAAAAATGCTCATGCTACAAAAAGGGCAATCTAACATATCGCAGTTGTCGCACATGATGCTCGTACATCTAACTTTTTCAAAATATTTAATGTACTTCAAATAGAACAGCTCTGCAATTTTAACCGCTTCGTTAAACACAAGCATGGTCTTAAAATAAAAGCAACCACTTTGTCCCACTATACCAACAAACAAAATCACCTGAAACACTTTATAACATTAGGGAAAGAGACACACCCTACATACCTTTTTCACGAACAGGCTGCAGTTTAAAAATCTACAGTACAATATGCCCAATTTCTTAGTTTTTAAACAGCGAGGGTATTACCGCTGATAGAGAAAAGGAAAAAATGCAAAAAATATTTAGTTAGAAACCCCATGTAGCACTGCTGAATGTACTCAATAATTTCAGCGAAGATTTTTTGTTGTTTTTTTATATGTACGTGTTTTTGTTCAATCAGTGCCATATCTTTTTTAAATATGTGCTATTATATTTCTTTCACTGTTTCTTAATTTCACTATTTACTAATTTTATATTTTACGTACGTGTATTTCATTTCACGGTTTGCTGGCAAACTGCTCTAAAATATCAAGGTCAGGAATCCCATCAAGCTCCTATTTTAAACAGCTATTATTTCTTTGCCTTGCATCTTTTTCACTGTTTTATTTCATTTGTTTTTGTGTAACCACTATCATTGTGTATGAATATTCGATAATTGTATTTGAGCTTATCACTGTGCGAAAGAGAATACTCATTAAACAGAAAGTGAAAATACTGTACTGATTATTAGACGAGCCCCCTCACCATTGTGAATGCCTTTATACCTTCCTGGAATATTGTGCCGCGATTCCAGAGTAATAGAAAGGATAATGGCACTAGCTTAAACGTAACACAATAGAAAACAAATATTACGATAACGCAAGCACGTGTTAATTTTCAGGTTTCCTTCCTTTTAATACTGCTGTCCGATTTCTTTTCGCACTGCTTAAAATTCTTTACTCTGCTTTTAAATATCTGCGGTAACTAATAACGGTATTGTTTTCTTTGCACTTAGCGTGCGAAGAGTACTCGCCATTTAGAACGACATGAGACGATACCGACGATTCCAGCAGAACACTTCTTGCAAATTTGGGACCTTGTAACGTAAAATTATTCCAATATGTTCTTATTCTGATCTCCTGACGTCAAACTTCCGTAACTACCGATGCAAGCATCGGGCGGTCATCCGCAGGGTTGTCTGAAGAGACCAATCAAATGCTCTGCTCATTTATAGGAAACTACTTTGGTTTAAAAAGCAATAACATTTCCTACACTGAGCGGCTTGTGTTGTCTAATTGGCTGACAAGAGGCGAGGAGCACGCTCAACTGGAGAGGGATCCGATGGGGACGCGCCAGCGCCCTGAAAATGGATAGCCGTATGAAGAGGGTTGTGCCGGAGTCTGCGATTGGTCCGATTTCCCTTACTTAGCTTGAGGTGGCTGGTCGAAAATCGCGGCGGTGTACCACGGAAGGTTAATAATGCCACTAAAATGGATCCTCAGCAAAGAAGAGTTGGCAGAGCGAGGTCGTATACGTGCCGAAAGTGCTCCAAAACGTTACGCGGTCACGCAAAAAGTTTATTGTACGCAATTAAACCCATGCTCTCCGGTAGGTGCGAGTAGCCAGTGCCTGAGCAATTGGCGGCAACCATCTTTTATTCCTTTCGGAACGGGGAAGCCTGTGGCTATGCACAAAAATATTCAGTTTTGTTCGGCACATTAATGAATCTTCAACGCGTACACGTCACTTTGACGCGGAGAGTTTCCGCGGTTTTGTGACATCGCGTAAAAAGCAGGTGATGTGGGCGCAGCCCTAAATCTTTTGACCAATAGCCGAGGTTTATTGCGAAAGGCGTCGAATAAGAAATTACTATTTTTCTTTCGTTCAGTCAATTATGCATCATCAGTGTGTAACATCATATCAGATGGGTAGCCATCGCGGATTTCGTGACGTCGTGTGACAGTCAGGCCACGTGAGGGTGGTCCAAAAGTTTTCGACCTATCGCGGTCGGGTGATTGCGGAATCGGAATAGAAAAGTTTGGAACAGCTTTACGTTATAGCGCCTTAGAATTGCTGAACTGTTCCTCTGTAGCAGCTCTACCTGGTAGCACTCGGGAAAGTACAAAAACCAAAGCATTCCTGTCTTGAAAAGCACTCAAACCGTCTGGCTGGTTATCTGGAGGTTGTTCGACGTTGGTTATTGACGCTCGTGAAGGCACGACATTTCAGGCGTCCTTGAAAGGTCTTTTTCATAAAAACGAGGCTGGTTGACAACATTTCTTCGCTGCAGTGAACTGCTCTCTGTAGGAAATATCTCTTTAATATATTTTGACATGCGTTCAAGAAAACCTGCAAGGCAATGTAAATGATAAAGCATCAATGCTTAACACTCACAAACCGCGCACCTGATGTATGTGCATCGAAATCTGAAATTGGCATTCGCTTCCAGAGCACAAGAACTCAGTAATTCGTCAGGATGAGTTTACGGTATCTTTTTGCCTCCACATGTGTCTCCGTTTAAGGTCAATTATGAAGTGCGAAGATTGACTGCACTCGAGCTTCGCTGCAATACCTTGCTTCGTGATATTTTTCTGAGCGCATCTGAAAGCCAGACGTCGCAAACCTGGCGTGAAGGAGAAAGGCTGGCTCCACCAATACCACTGTTTAAAATTAACCCACACTGGCTTCAAGAAACAATGCTGACAAACAGACCAATGCTCTCCAGGAGCAATTTGAGAGCAGTGGGCAAGAAATTGCCAGTTTCGCCTGAAGCGCGGAGCATCCACAGCGATAAAAATCTTACGCACTCGAGCTGACTGGTCGCTAATTTATCAGTAGAAGGATAGAAATGTATGGACGTAGGATCCGTGGCAGCTATCGCTTCGAAACGGTGCCCTGGAAGCAGCTGCCCGGAGTCACACATCAACACCGAGGCGATGCAAAGTGCTCCAGCACGGGCTCCCCGCTGAGGCTTGTTTATTGACGAGTTAGTGGCGCCGCCTTCAGCTGAATGAGCGGCCCCAAACGCATGTCGCGTCGGAGACCCGACCACAGCTGCATGCAGCTCTGACAGTCGTTTAACCCCGCTGCATCTGGTTTTGATACTCGGTGCCGGAAACAATGATTTTAGTTTTCACCGATCTGCAATAAATAAAATGGAGAGAGTCACAGAGACAGTGCAAACGACGCAACAACGACGGTGCGTCGAGCTGACGACAGCTTGTCAGCTCACAAGCTCGGTTAAGCCAATGGGCGGTTGGAGCTGCAGGATAAGGTGACAATAGCGCCGCCACAATTTCAGCGTTTTACAGCGGTGCTGTTTGTCTACCCTCAAATACATTTTTCAATGTTCGTGCCTCAACATTCCTCAGAGCAAACAAGTAAGGCATGTGCTGACACCTGGCGTACCAAGACGAAAGCTAGAGAAACAACGAATACACAATTTCATAAAATAATTCTTATGGAGGGAACTCTGGCGCTAGTTTCTACTAAAGTAAAACCCCTTAAACTTCGTAAAGTAGAGCCACACTTTGAAGAATGCCGCCCCTGCTCGCGCGCTCTGGCCGAGGTAGACGCCGCGTCAGTATTGGCCTATAGCATCACGTGGTTCCTCGCGCCGTGCTTCAGCGCCATTTTCGCTCGAGAAGACTCTACGGAGCGGCGAGGAGCGCATGTTGGCGCCGTTGCTACGCTCTAGCGGCGTAGGCGGCGCTACGGTCGAGGAGGAAGCGTGAAAGAGGAGAAACGAGGAGGAGTGAAGGCGGAGGAGGAGAGTGTCGCTACATTACGAAGTTTAAGGGGCTTTACTAAAGCCCCTTGATAATTTGAAAGTACCACGAGTTCTTGGAACTCTGCCGCTGGCGCGCGACCTCCTGGCCTCCTCCTTGCTCCTTGCGCGTCCCTTCAGCGAGAAGCGGTAGCGGCCGTTTTTCCCCACGAAGATTGGTCTCCCTGCTGCAGCCCTTGAAAACACGCGGATCTTGCGTTTTGCTTGTGTTTTTGTTTTCTGTTCGCGCCATTTTTCTTCTCAGCACGGCTGGCTCGCCGCTATTGCTCGGCGTAGCGAACTTTGTATGCTGTGCTTCCTGCTCTCTATGCTAGCGCTATGCCATGCTGCTGCGCATAAAACTGCTGCTATAAATCTGAACATGGTTATGTAATTTTTATTACACCACAGGGAAAGCGTGACGGTTTGCGCAGGAAGCACTGGCTGCATAAAATTGGCCCAAAGAACAGTGTTGTTTGCGAGGTGAGGCATCTTTCTTATTGCTCGGTGTCAAAGCATCCCCTTATGCTGCACTTTTTTTTATTCTTTCGGCCAGCTCGCCAGCGTTCTTGCTGCGGCAATTTGTATGTCCTCGGTGTGCTTAATATTCTGCTGGGACTCCACGTCGCACGTCGCCAACTGTTTTTACTCAGTCGAAAATGACGCACCATATATTCTGCTTTCCGCTGTAAACGTTTATGCGCAATGGTACAGCGTCTGGATGGCACTTTTCGCGATTGCTAGTATCCGTTGCCTGCTTTACAGAAAATTGAAATAGTGGCTTGTAGAGAAGCTAGTATTTTCAGCTTACGACGACGTGTCTGTCAGTCATACAATCAATTCAGGACCTGAAAAGATTGGTGACGAGTATACCCGTCGTATTGGAGTCGATGAGCGCCAGCTAGTCCACATTCCGCTTCTTTTTAGTTTTAGGGCAAAATCCTTTACATCTCTGTTTTAACGTGACGTCGTAAACAGAAAATATCACGTGACCCAGGAAGGCCAGAAGTGACCCAAAGCATATTCATGGGTGTATAAGACAAGAATCATTAGCCAAGTTAATTAATGATCAATTAGTGATGCAACCATGGTGAACTATGGAGGATTAGGGTTGATTAGGGAGTATTATATTGGACTAGAGTGTATTAAGGAGGATTAAGGTGGATTATTGTGCATGAACAAGGACTAAGGCGTATTAGGGAGGATTAGGGTAGATTAAGGTCGATTAGGATGTGTTAAGGTGAATTAGGTTTAATGAAGGAGTATTAGGAACGATCATGGTTCATTAAGGAGGACTAAAGTGAATTACAGTGGACTTTACAGTGATTTAGCGTTCGCGTCTCTGAGGCGATACCTAAGGACACCTTGGATTTTCGGAATTCGCTCTAGACATCCACGCATGCATGAATGGGGGATGATTATTATTTTGTTTTCTGACGGATACAGGCAATGTGCAAGGTGTGTTTGCACAATCGCGCACGCCTTGCTGTTGCTATCGACATCTAGGCGGAGGCCGGGAATCTTCGCTTTAATAACGAATGTTTTAAAACAACCTTTCTGCGGTTTTGTTGTGTGGGGAGACTTTTTCCATTGATTTAACACGAGCCGGAACCATCGCGTCAATGTGCTTTGATTACGAAGTCTCAGCAATCAATCATAGTTGTGGTCATGACGTAATATAGCAGAGAATATTCTGCAAATAATTGCGTTCAGCACTTTCAGTTTCCGCTTAAGTTTATTGATGCGATTGAAATGTTTTACATAAAAAGTAACTCTAGGAGGTCCCATAGTCAAAGAATGAGGAGGGACCTCCAAGTGCAACGTATTTGCAGTGCAGTGAAAGGCATTTCACCCTAACTAACCTTCACTCTCTTTCATCGACCTTACTCCTCCTCCTCAATCCACCATAATCCTCCTTTATCCACCTTAACCCATACTAGCGCACAATCCTCCTTATTGCACATTCGTCCACCCTAATCCACCTTAATCTACCCTAATGTACCTTAATCCATTTCAGTACAATCACTAATCATTCACTAATACACTTTGCTAATCAGTAATCATTCCTTATACACGGCTTGACATGCTTTGGTTTGATTGCGGCCTTCCTTGGGCCACGTGATATTTTCTACGCCTCACAACGCGACCTTGTAAACGATAAGAGCCTATAAGAGGCACAGAGTAAAGTACCTCATTATGAGGCCGAGAAAAATTCTCTGGAGTATAGAACTCGCCTCAAAGATCTTTTTACATCAGTATACCCCATTCATATGGCTTTAACAAAAAAAATCGACTTCCTCATAAACGTTCACCTCGGCATTATCGATGCTGTTATCAGCATTTCTCAAAATTTTCAAAACCAATGGGACGCGCAACTGGCCCAAAATAACGCGCCTCCATAGACTGCTGCGGCCAGTCCGCGGTAGCCCAGGTGAAAAAGCGTGCCGTGCGCAGAGCACTGTTACGGTTGGCGCGTAGCACCCCGGGCAAAAAGGATGTTCGACCACCATGCCTCATCAATACAAAGCGTGATTTCCCAATCTGTAGTGGTTGTCTCGAGTAGTTACCGGTCTGGCAGGTGCCCCGCAATACTTACAGGCCTCTTCGTGTGTGTGCATGCCTAAGGGAAACGAAGAATGGATTCCTAATTTGGTATGGTTGTCACGAGTGGTTGCCGTTCTGTCTGGCACCCCGCAGCGCTTACAGGCCCCTTCTCGTGTTTGCGACTTTAGAAGAACCCTTTCCATGAACCGTCAACCTCTATAGGAGAACTTCCGCGAACCAATGTCGCCTAGAAGAATGGATCAGTCGCCTATCCACAGTCAGCCGCCCATCCACGACCGGGCGCCCTTTCCGCGAATCAACGTTCGCGGAAGGAATAAAAATAGGATAAATAGGAACGGATCTAAGAAAGGATAAGCGCCTACGATCCCGGAACTGCGGGTTGATACCTGCGGTGGCGGGCCCGTCCAGGCTCACCTGAGAATGCGGGAGCAGCCGCAAAGCAAAAACGGGGACGTGCAACCTCGCCCAGGAGAGAAGGAACAGCCGAAAGCACCGATGGGGACTGAGTGCATGTCACGTGATGTTGACGTGAGCAAGATCCCGCCTACGACTTTAGTGGGCCTACTTAAAGGGCCCCGCCATGTACTTTTTCACTTCATTCTCTTCTCATCTTTCACCAACCATTGAATAAACCGTGCAAGAAATCGCCTCGTCCTTGCCTAGCCGCCATAGTTTACCGGACGCCTGCAGCCCGCCGACAACGCCATTCTACCCAACAGTAACGTCGGTCGAAGTTGAAAAAACAGGCGTCGTAACAACTGGTCGGCAGCGGTGAGGTACGCTACCCTGGAGAACGCTACAGTACGCAGCCGCCGCGAGAGGAGAATCGAGGAGGAATGCGCCGCGGGCAGGAGCGTCTGGCTATTTTCAAATTGTCAAGGAACTTTAGTGTCTGCGAGAGCTGCAATCGGGGCGATTCAGCATGCATGGGAATAATGAGAAGTACATGAATCTGCCTAAACTTTGGCCATCTGACTTTTAAGGTCTCCTCAACATTGTGAACTCTTCATTTTCCACAAAGTCCTGTGTACTAAAAAATTAAGGAAATGTTACACGTTCGTAAAACGTTAAGGCTCTCGCCAAACTTTTTGACACGATTAAGATGCGTTTATGAAGAGCTGTGGCAACTGTGCAATCAGGCTTTCGCCTGCACGTCTTGCAAAGGTGCGACACTTCCTCATTTTTCTTTCTGCCACCTCCGCCGAAGGTCCATCTATCAGAGTGCAAGACAGAACTAACCGAAATCGCTGCACCTACTGGTAGTCAGTCAGTGCCGTCAGCACCTTCGCAGAGGCAGAGTCAGCATGGGAGCGCATGCATGACGAGCTGCATCGGAGCCAGCTGTGAAAGACGACAACGAACGCGTGGTTTGTGACACGAGCGCGCCTCTGTGACGTGTGCGGCCTCGCACGCACTAGGCACGCTTTTAGTGAGACAGAACCATGGAGCAGCCGTGGCTTCAGGGTGCTTGTCTGGCACGCCGGAGGCCCGAGTTTGGAGGCCTACCCACACCGGAATGTGCCAAATTTTGATTTCAAAGCTGCTAATTTACTGCGTGATGTGTCAAACCGAGAATTTATTGTCGTGTTTTTACTCTCTGCGGCGTCGGTTATTTTCATTCACGGCGCAGTTCCCGCAAGGCCACCGCGAACATAAGCACTTAAGATTTTCGCCTTAATATTTATATGTACATTTTTCTTTATTATTCACCTTCAGGATTCGAACACAGGACCTCCAGGACAGAGGACCGACATTGAAGCAACTACATCCCGAATACATGCATCGACAGGCGGCATAGAACTCCCTCATGAATTTCTTGCAGGCAAGCGAGCATCTTGAGAGACTTGGCACGTCTCAATTTGGACACCTCTACAGGTTAAGCCGCTATAAGTAGAGAATGCGCATGTTCGCAGAGTATTGAACAGTTGTGGGAGGGAAAGCCCTTAATTAATTCAGCATTTACACTCAGTGGTGCGCTTTGTCTTTAGGTTAAAGCTCCGCTGGTAGCCCACACTCACAAGGTGGAATGGCTGCGATTTTTTTATCGTCATCCGCGCTTGCGAAGGAGTTTTGAGATTGAAAGCTCAGAAGTAAATGTCATGAAACCAAACACCGACAGCTCATGACTTTTATGTTAAATATTGACGCGTGTACTTGTTTATCTTTTCCGGGTGACCGCTTGCCACCGCCTAACAAATGTTTTCGCACAGCGCAGGACGCGCCTGCATGTATTGGAAGTTTCTGAAATGTTATCGATGGTTCTATCCGCTGTCAGTCACCGAACCTTGTGTAATCTGATTGCATGTATGCGCGACGCGAATAGTGTAGAACTAACTTTGTGGAAGACACGCGGGTCCCAGCGATTACTCTGTAACATTCGACGACTGATGTACAAAAACCGACGCGCTTGACATTTTCATCAGCCTGGTTACGCCCACTGCAGGGCAAAGGCCTCTCCCATACTTCTCCAACAACCCCGGTCATGTACTAATTGTGGCCATGTCGTCCCTGCAAACATCTTAATCTCACCCGCCCACGTAACTTTCTGCCGCCCCCTGCTACGCTTCCCTTCCTTTGGAATCCAGTCCGTAATCTTTAATGACCATCAGTTATCTTTCCTCCTCATTACATGTCCTGCCCATGCCCATTTCTTTTTCTTGATTTCAACTAAGATGTCATTAACTCGCGTTTGTCCCCTCACCCAATCTGCTCTTTTCTTATCCCTTAACGTTACACCCATCATTCTTCTTTCCATAGCTCGTTGCGTCGTTCACAATTTGAGTAGAACCCTTTTCGTAAGCCTCCGGGTTTCTGCACCATGAGTGAGTACTGGTAAGACACAGCTATTATACACTTTTCTCTTGAGGGATAATGGCAACCTGTTGTTCATGATCTGAAAATGCCTGCCAAACGCACCCCAGCCCATTATTATTATTCTGATTAATTCCGTCTCATGATCCGGATCCGCCGTCACTACCTGCCCTAAGTCGATGTATTCCCTTACCACTTCCAGTACCTCGCTACCTATTGTAAATTGCTGTTCTCTTCCGAGACTGTTAAATATTACTTTAGTTTTCTGTAGATTAATTTTTACACCCACTCTTCTGCTTTGCCTCTCCAGGTCAGTGAGCATGCATTGCAATTGGTCCACTGAGTTATTAAGCAAGGCAATATCATACGCGAATCGCAAGTTACTAAGGTATTCTCCATTAACTTTTATCCCCAATTCTTCCCAATCCAGGTCTCTGAATACCTCCTGTAAACACGCTGTGAATATCATGGGAGAGATCATATCTCCCAGCCTGACGCCCTTCTTTATTGGGATTTTGTTGCTTTCTTTATGGAGGACTACGTTGGCTGTGAAGCCGCTATGGATATCTTTCGGTATTTTTACATACGGCTCGTCTACACCCTGATTCCGTAATGCCTCCATGACTGCTGAGGTTTCGACAGAATCATACGCTTTCTTGTAATCAATGAAAGCTATATATAAGCGCTCGACCCGCTGATCAGAATTTCGCCGATCGCCGAGTGTGTTCGCCGCTGTCGCCGTTCTTTGAATGTAGCCTGCTTTTCAGGGCACAAATTCGCCCAATAATGTAAAACGCTACTTTCGGTAATCACAGTTTTGCTGCCTTTTTCACAGTCACTACAACGTGACATCTGACGGAGGTTCAAGTGCGTTCATGTAACGAACGCTCTCGCAAAGGCTCGATCCAGGCTCGAAACCCGAAGACAACACCAACGTCACCATGGACCAGCGAGCAAGCCGTAGGCAGCAAAGATTGCGACCGGAACACCGACCTCTTCCCGAGAAGACCAGAGGGATCAAGCCCAAGTCAGAAACCCCAATGGCTGCCCCAGCGTCCCCCATTCTGCTGCAACAACCTCGAGACCAACCAACCTTTCATAGATCATTGTCTAAAGAGCCAGAAACCTGGCTCGAGACATATGAAACTTATGACTTAAACATATGACTTTCAACACCTGGGGTTCCGACGACAAGCTGCGGCATGTATACTTCGCCTTAGAGGACGCCGCCAGAACGTGGACTGAGAACCGGGAGTCGACCTTGAGAACATGGGACCTGTTCCGTAGCGGCTTCCTGCGCACCTTTATGAGCATCGTGCACAAGGAAAGGGCCGCAGCTATGTTGGACACCCGACTGCACATACCTAACGAGGACGTTGCCATTTTTACGGAAGAAATGAGCCATCTGCTCCGCCACGCCGACCCGGATATGCCCGAGGAGAAGAAAGTCCGCCTACTCATGCGTGGTGCGAAGGAAGAAGTTTTCGGCGCAATGATACGAAGCCTACCGAAGACAGTAGAAGAGTTCCTTCGCGCGGCTACCAGCATCGAGAAGATACTGGGACTGCGGAACCGCCAATTCAACCGCCGCGCTAGCCCAGCAAACTACGCCGAAGTTCAGTCATTGGCCACCGACGACCTACGCGAGTCTATTAGAGCGATCGTGCGAGAGGAAATTCACAGGATGTTCCCAAGATCCCAGGCTCAGGTTGAGTCAATCGCGGAAGTCGTGAGAGAAGCGCGCCGTCACATTCCGCACCCGCGCCAAAGCACTGTTAAAACGGAGTTCCGCCGTCCGCCGCCACCGCCAGCTCGCCCACCCGGCGTCCAGCGAAGCTACCCAAGGAAGACAGACGTCTGGCGCGTTCCTAACCGCCGCCCGCTCTGTTACCACTGCGGAGAAGCGGTTCACGTCTACGCCGATGCCCATACCGGGAGATGGCACTGTGAGGGTTCGCCATTAACGCGCCGCGACCACAGATTGGCGACCGAGCTCGGGATATCGCCGACTACCTCGCCGCCACTCAGTGGAGGCATCGACGACTATACCGTTCGCCGTCACGAGGCAGCTACCTGTTACCGCAGCACCGACCATACACTGGCCCCAGGGCCGGTCTGCTAGCCCATATCCAGAAAACTAAAAGCAGCAACCGATGGAGATGCGGTTGCTATTCGTCGAACTGACGAAGATTCTCAGCCGCCGACGAGGACGCCGAAGAGACTATCTTGGCGACATAACAATGAAACGCCGCCGTCCCGACGAAGTCTAGAAACAAAGAATACGCCCACGAAAGACGACCTGACGAAGTCCCCTTCCAGCCACAGGTCAGCGCGACGCAGCCGTGATCCGACGCCAAGTCCTAACTGTAACGCAAGGCAAAGAACCACCGACGTCGACGTGCTTCTCGACGGCCACGCAGTCGCCGCCTTAATGAACACAGGGGCCGATTACTCTACAATGAGCGGACACATCGCCGCCCAGTTGAAAGTTAAAACTGCATGGGAGGGCCCTCAAATTCGAACCGCTGGAGCACACCTCATTACGCCGACTGGAATCTGCACTGCAAGAATTACCGTTCATAACCGGACTTACTCTGCCACCTTCATTATCCTCCAGCAGTGTACACGAGACGTCATTCTCGGTATGGACTTCCTGAACCAACACAGCACAATCATCAACCTGAAGTCGAAATCGAGAACGCTGTCGGAAGATCAAGCGATACCGCAGGAGAGCTCTCGTAGTCACCACGCCTTGAGTGCGCTCGAAGATCAAGTGTGCATCCCGCCGCGCTCCAGCATTATTTCCGTCGGCACCAAAACACCCGCTCACGTAGAAGGCGTCATCGAGGGCGACCAACATCCACTGCCCGACGGTGAAATTTGCGTCTTAAGAGGTATCGCTCGACTACACGGAGGGAAAGCTGAAGTGATGCTAACCAACTTCAGCCAAGAGTTCAAGCATATCAGCAAGGGCACGACAATCGCGTACATTGAAGAAATTGTGGAAACCAACAATGCATTTGTCCTCTCGGATTCTGCCCCATCTGCCCCGACGACCTCAGTTCCAGAACCAGACTTGGACGTAAATCCAAGTCTCCCCATGTGTAAGCAGCAACAGCTCAGAAGTCTTCTCCGGTGATACAAAGACTGCTTTTGGACGTCATCGAGGATTCGACAAACAACACACTCTAAGAAGAGTTTACACCCTTTGGAGTGCCCCTTCTTCCACACAACAATAATCGCCATCTGCCTTGATGCGTTTCCTTTCTTTAACGCGGGGAGCCCGGTACTTTCCAGTAACGAACGGCATGCGCGTTATCAGCACGATAGTATTCCCGACAGGAAAGTAGCGGGCGCGGAGCTTTAAAGAAAGGAAACGCATCATGGCAGATGACGGTTATCGTTGTGTGGCAGAAGCGGCACGCCAAAGGGTGTAAACTGTTCTTAGAGTGCAGTTGCAAAACATCGCATCAAAGCCGAAGACTACGCTCGACCACTCCGCCAGCGCCCTTACCGAGTTTCAGCGCGAGAACATGAAGCTATAAGAGAACAAGTCGACGAAATGCTGCACGACGACATCACCCAGCTGTCGAAAAGCCCGTGGGAAGAATTCATTTTGGATAATTTTGATAAAGGCCTTCTTACTCTAGGCATTTTTATATACTTTAGCAAGGCCTTTGACTGTATTAACCACGACCTTCTGTTACATAAAATGAATCGTTATGGTATTCGTGGCATCGCTTTGGACCTGATTAGGTCATATCTGCGTCATAGATGCCAATTTGTGCAAATTAATAACATTTCATCCCAAGTTAAACCAGTTTATATTGGCGTTCCGCAGGGTAGCATTTTAGGCCCTCTTCTTTTTAATATCTTTATTAATGATATTGTTAATGTAGATTTCGCCACCAAGTTTATTTTATATGCTGATGATGCAACCGCGTTGTTTTCCTCAAATAATGCTATAACACTGCTTACAATTGCGAATTGTGTGCTTAAGAAATTATATACTTGGTCTCTCGAAAATGGGTTGAAAATCAACACAGAAAAAACTAAAGCAATTTTATTTCAAGCCAAGAATAAGAATGGTCTCCTGAAGGATGACATTATACTTGGCTCTTCAAAAATCATGCTCGTGATTTCCATTAAAACCTTAGGTGTTTTCTTTGATCATGACATGTCGTAGAACTGTCATACTAATTTTTTAACAAACAAGCTTTCTCAAGTTTCAGGCCTTCTTTTTACTATTAAACAGATTCCACAGAAGGTAAAACTTCTGCTCTATAACTCTTTATTTGTTTGTCACCTAAATTACGGCTGCCTGGTTTGGGGCACAACATCTGCCACTAACATTAATCGTATCTTTCGTCTACAAAAAAGAGCCCTTCGTGTTGTGTGCAAAGTGCCATTTGACTTTCCAACTAATTCATTATTTAAAGACTTAAAGATACTTAAAGCTCCTGATCTCTTGAATTTTCGCTTAGCGTTAACATATGGTAAGGAATGCCAGAAAAACATTAACCACGTCAGGTCTATAGCCAACTTGACACGAAATAGAAGCTATTATGCTACAAGATTTCCGGAATATTGGTTTGTGCCATACCCACGTACCAACTACGCGAAACAAAAGCTCTCATATACTTTACCGCATTTATTAAATAAGTTAATGAACGATGGTATTGATGTCTTTTCTTGCAGTAAAAACAAGTTAATAAATTACTTTGGTGCCTATTAGCCTTTAATGTCTGTATAAGTAGGCTTCTTTTTATTGAGTTATGTATTTTTTCTATTGCTATCTGCTGTATGTACACTTGTATGAGAACGTTTACTGTTTTTTTTGTTTTTTTTTTGTTGTTGTTTTTTTGCCATGTGTTTGTTTACTGCTGCTGCTGTCACGAGAAGGATTAAGGACTAGTCAAGTTGCTCTTTTGTAACTTTTTTCCTTATATCCTCCATAAACTTGCATATTTATGGAAATACATTCATTCATTCATTCAATCTCCTGTAGTCCTGGTGAAGAAAAAGGACGGAACCCTACGCTTCTGTGTCGATTATTGTCGACTGAACAAGATTACGAGGAAGGACGTATACCCCCTTCCACGGATAGACGACGCATTGGATCGGCTCTGCAACGCTAAATACTTCTCGTCGATGGACCTCAAGTCTGGCTACTGGCAAATAGAAGTCGACTAGAGAGATCGCGAAAAGACCACCTTCATCACGCCAGACGGCCTCTACGAGTTCAAGGTCATGCTATTCAGTCTGTGCTAGGCGCCTGCAATGTTTCAGCGCGTCATGGACACGGTGTTAGCAGGATTGAAGTAGCAGACATGTCTTGTTTACTTGGATGACGTCGTTGTCTTCGCCGGAAATTTGAACGATCACCATAGGCGGCTTGCGACAGTATTAGAGGCCATAAAGTCATCAAGGCTCACTCTGAGGCCGGAAAAGTGTCGCTTCGCTTACGACGAGCTTCTATTCCTAGGCCACATCATGAGCAAATCTGGAGTACGCCCCGACCCGCAGAAGACAGCTGCCATCGCAAAGTTCCCGAAGCCCATCGACAAGAAGGCAGTGCGTAGATTCCTTGGCATGTGTGCCTACTAAAGGCACTTTGTCGAGGACTTTTCACGCATCGCTGGGCTGCTGACACATGTAACCAAATGTGAAGCTGGCTGCGTCCGCAGCTGTTGTTTTGTGTGCTATTATACTGCTTGCCAGTGAAGGTGACCACTAGCAGAATCTGAGCCACGGTGGAAGCACGCCCAGCCTACGTGCAGCCATCTTTGTCCGCAGCTATTGTTTTGTGTGCGATCAAATTCACTACCGGTGAAGCTGACCGCCAGTGGAGTCTGAACTACGGTGAGATCCAGTGTGCGTGTGTGTGATCCATGTCTGGACGCCAGGAGTGGAACGGCGACGCCTCGACGAGTTTTGTAAAAACGCGCTGATCTGACACTTCAGCAGTCTGCTCTGGGGATGATAAATGAACGCCAAGCAACTCCCGAGCAAATAAGCTGCCGACATCGAGCCCCGACATGGAACACCGCCAGCTGCCGTGGAAGCCAGCTGCCGACGTCGAAGCGCCGGCTTCGAGGGCCACTTACGGGCCGCATCGGTTCGGACGGACTATCGGCGTGCCCATTTTGATGCATGCCACTTTTGATACTGCGGACTGTGGACTAAATATATGCTTTCCGAATTATTATTTAGAAATGTAGTTTGAATTGATGTTCATTGTTCACGTTGTGATTGCACGTCGTAATTGTTCAACATTGTTACACCTTTCCTTTGGAATTGTCACTTTCACACTTTTTCTGTCTAACATATGCACATCCACTACTTAATAACGCCAGTTTGTTTTGTTGCTTAGAAATCTCATTAAATTACTGCCTTTTCTTGGTTTCATCACGCCTTTGTCTTGTTCACGACTGCAATTGGTGAACGAAATGTGATATGGAGTTCAAGTGGGAAACGCAGCAGGCATTTCAAGTACTCAAACGGCGCATGCAGTCACCGCCGATACTTGCACACTTCGACGACGACGCCGATACCAAACTCCACACTGACACCAGTGGCCTAGCCCTCACTGACGTCCTCAGACTGCAAGAATATGACGTCACGGTAATCTACAAGTCCGAACGAAAACACGCTGACGCCGACTGCTTATGACGCACCCCCGTCGATCTCCCGCCGCAAGACGACGAGGACGACGACGCCTTCCTTGGAATAATAAGCGCCTAATAATAATAAGTCTTAATGATAATAATAAGAGGAAGAAGAAGAATTTAACAATAATAATAATAATAATAATAATAATAATAATAATAATAATAATAATAATAATAATAATAATAATAATCATAATAATAATAAATCTTAAGACTTCACTGAACAGCAACGAGCAGACACGGAGCTAAAAGTCCACGTCGTTTATTTGGAAGGGAACACCGACGTTGTCCCTAGGGCATTTAAGCGCGGGTTGTCTTCGTTCTCGCTATATAACAACCTGCTCGTGAAGAAGAACTTCTCACCAGTCCGCGCCAGCTACCTTCTTGTTCCGTCAGCGCTGCGTCCGAAAGTACTGCACGCTCTACACGACGACCCAACCGCTGGGCACCTCGGATTCTCGCGGACGCTGTCGAGGATACAGGAAAGGTATACCTGGCCGCTTCTGACCGCCGACGTAACCCGTTACGTCAAGACATGCCGAGACTGTCAGCGACACAAGACACCTCCGACAAGGCCAGCAGGATTACTACAACCGATCGAACCTCCTTGCCGACCATTTAAGCAGATCGGGATGGATTTGTTGGGACAGTTTCCGACATGAACATCCGGAAATAAGCTCAGCCGCTTCGCTGAAACTAAATCTCTACCGAAAGGCCGCGCAGCCCAAGTGGCGAAATTTTTCGTTGAGAACATCCTACTGCGACATGGTGCCCCAGAAGTTCTTATCAACGACAGAGGAACGGCCTTTACAGCAGGGCTCACCCAAGTCATTCTGCAATACAGCCAGACAAGCCAGAGGCGGATAACTGCCTACCACCCGCAGACGAATGGTCTCACGGGGCGCCTGAACAAGACCCTCGCCGACATGCTAGCAATGTACGTCGACGTCGAGCACAAGACCTGGGACGCGGTCCTGCCGCACGTAACCTTTGCTCATAAAACGGCGGTGCAAGAAACAACACAGATCACCTCGTTCAAGCTGGTTTACGGCAGGAACCCAAAGACGACTCTCGACGCCACGCTGCCGCACGTCACCGACGAAGAGAATCTTGACGTCGCTACCTATCTCCAGCGCGCCGGAGCGCGACAGCTCGCCTGTCTACGGACCAAGAACCAGCAGCGTACCGACAGCCGACAGTACAACCTCCGACGACGATACGTCGAGTACCAGCCCAGTGACCGTGTTTCGGTTTGGACCCCGGTACGCCGACGAGGACTAAGTGAGAAACTATGGCGACGCTATGTCGGACCCTACAAGATCATCCGAAGTTGAGGTCGTGCCAGACAGCATTTCGCATTCACAGCGGCGCCACGCACGATCTGAAGTGGTCCACGTGCTGTGTCTTAAGCCCTTTTACTCACGCTGACGAACTTCCTTATGTTTTTTTCTCTTTGTTACGGGGTTTTTTGTTTATTGCTTTCGTTTGTTTGCAGCATCGGGTCAATGCTTTTTAAGATGGGGATATTGACACGTGTACTTGTTTATCTTTTCCGGGTGGCCGCTTGTCACCGCCTAGCAAATGTTAACGCACAGCGCAGGACGCGCCTGCATGTATCGGAAGTTTCTGGAATGTTATCGATGGATCAATCCGCCGTCTGTCACCGAACCTTGTGTAATCTGATTGCATGTATGCGCGACGCGAATAGTGTAAAACTTTGTGGAAGACACGCGGGTCCCAGCGATTACTCTGTAAAATTCGACGACTGATGTATAAAAAACGGATGTGCTTGACCCCCTGATCAGATTTTCGACGATCGCCAACTGTGCCCGCCGCTATCTTTGTTCTTTAAGTATAGCCCGCTTTTGAGGGCACAAGTTCGCCAAATAACCCGCTAGTTTCGTTATTCACTGTTTTGCTGCCTTCACCGTCACTACTACGTGACAATATTCTGGGACTGAAATATGAAATTTGTGAAACAATAACAAAAACAAAACTGCGTATAGCCCCTCTTAAAGGAACATCCGGCGCCGGTCCTGTCGTTTGTGTTCTTCAGTCCTGGTCTTCTGCGCCTTGCCTTTACTAATTCAAACGAACATCTTTGCCGGCAAATTGGGGTCACCGGCAATCAAAACAACAGCGAATTAACATCGTGCGCTGCACTGTGCATCACTTCGCAACAGGAAAAAAAAACATTAGCCGTTAGTTTCAGAAGCGCTATGTGGTTCATAAAAAAGGCGATTAATGAAGTCGAGAGTCTGAAGAAATCTGGTCTGGTCGGGAATAATCATAGCGAAAACAGGAAACAAACGCAACAAAGGGTTTTTTTTATTTGCTGACTGACGTCTCAGCGCCCACACAGGGACCTTGTGTGAACCCTTGCGTACATGTTGCCTCGGTGTGCTCAGCTCCTATTTGCGATAAGTTCGGCATCCCAGCATTTTAGGTCTGTTTTGATGCGACTGCCAAAGCGTCGTCATGGTGGCCTATACGTTTATTCGTGCATTCTAAATTGCCCACCTTTGAGCGTCCCGTCGCGGATGCGGACGACTGCTGATGACGGTGATGAGGGGCAGTGCCTTCAGAACCGTCCGTGTTGGCACTGCAGCCGCCACTATTTGACGTTGGGGCTTGCCCGTCTCTACGCACGGGTTGGTACGGTTGGTCCGCGGCAGCCGCTGCAGGCGAGTGAAACAGATTTGGACGGTTTTACTTTTCGATGTGTTCAATGGCATTGGGTCTGCAAACGAGCTTTTAAATTTTGCATCTTATTTCAGGTACTCGTCATCAGAATTCGAAGCGCAATGCATGTAATATTGAGACCAAACACGCCCGTAGGGCAGCAAAGTCGCCCTTCTATGAGCCATCTAAGGGGCGTGGACTTCATTGCAGCATAAGCTTACACAATGTTCGCATCTGAAAGCGTTGTAGAACTACAAGCAATGAGGTACCCACATCTCTTTCGCAAGGAAAAGACACCCGTTCGTATAACAAAACGAGGAAGTTTCCGCAGCATGCTGTTCTAGATATCAGACTCAACATTATAGCCAAGTTTTCACTACAACTCGGGAGACGGCAACCATGGCTTCCCAAACCGATACATTAGTGTTGTGCGCCCACGCTACGTCGCTCCCATTACTTCTAGCGTTCGGGCGAACTTCTCTGCGTGCCTGTTGAAGACGTGGGTGTCTCAAGCTTATTTGACGCACTTAAAAGGTGATCCGGCGAAACTTGGCCTGCAGTTTAGCAGGATTAAATGTCAAGGACTGATGACGCAGAAGCTATGAGTGGGCAATAACGCGGAGCGCTGTCGCTCATCAGACACGACTTCCCAAACACTTTGAACACGCACTGCTCGGCACATTGTCGCAATCTTTGCTGAGACCGTATCTCAGCTGAACAATTCATTCAATGGGCCTTTGGCGCAGCAAGTAAAGCGTGCACTTTGCTTTGCTTGTTTCTCAAAATAACTGCTATAATATAAGGGGAAAGCACCTAGGACTTGAAGAATTCATCCCGCTGCTCACAGAGATATTGCGCAGCGAGGTTGGTGGCGGCCGGACGCGGGACATATGGCGTGAGGCCTAACAGCCGGGCGCGAAGTGCCGCAGTAGAAGAGCCGGGCTGCTCGAGTCGGGGACCAGACAAAGGATGCGTTTACTCCCGCGAGGGGGAAGGAAATACAGCAGGGTACACATACAGCGTTAGGCGCGGAGTGGTGCCAGAGGTCATAACCATTCGAAACCGAAACTCTATACCGAAACAAGATATCACATCACCTCTCCCTTGAAAGAAAATTCGCCACTCGCTCTCCTCGCTCGAGAAAAGCAAGAGCCACGATTTACAGAAGAATACAGACTTCTAAGCAGTTGTACAATGAATAAGGTTTTCAAATAGTATGACTTATCGACATGAAATTTACACATTTTAGCTGACGTTGGCCAATGGAAACTAAATGCAGTGGAAATGTGACTCACTCCCTGCCATGTGTTGTCTAATTTGAGAAGATGAGTTGTGTTTATATCACATGTAAGCCCCATAAGACAAGTGTTTGGTGGATGACATCTCTATACAGTAAAAAATTCAGGTACATGTACCTATCACAGGCTTCCTTTTTTTAGCAGACATCTCTGTTTTCCCATTTTTGAAATAAAGAAGCATACAATTTGAAAACGCTCAAAATGAACACAAATGCACTGAAGTACGTCTTGCAGGACAACGAAGAGATGCGTACTCGCACGTACGTCATACATAATAAGAGTTAAATGAGTACGAGGAACCAACAATGCAAACATCCATGTACCCCCTTCGGTAACACGGAAGGGTGACTCATTCGCTCTAAGCCTGAGCCACGACAGCTCTGTGGCCGCCATGGATTGAATATGCGTAGTGCACGTTTACTCGGAGAGAATGCAACGAATGCAACGAATTCAACCCTGTGAGGATACTATGGGACCTGAGTAACATGGAGAATGCTTCTGGCATAAAGAATCGGATTCGTATCACGGTCCTTACCGTAGTGAACTTGACGTTGTGCATACTGCACGCTTACGTTACAAGAATTGTAAGGTATCCCCTATACCAGTACAAATTAGAAGAAAAAGTGGGAAATCATCAAGAAATGAGTTGTAACTGGAATGATTCCTTTCAGTTTTTTCAACTGAATCCTGTCGTGCAGGGCATTTCACAAGTTTAGACGCATTCCAACGTTTGCCATTTTCAAGCTTGAAAGTATTGCGACCTGTCCTATGGTAAATCTTGAATGTACCTGAGTATTTAGGACCGGACTTTCTCGAGTTACGTACTCGGGCAAGATCTCCTGGATCAAATTGAGGGCATATTGTTGCGCGACGACGGTCCACATACGTCTTAACATTTTCGGCGTAAGAGCCGAACTCTCATGCAACGACTTGCTTAATAGTATGGAAGCTGTATTCAGTATCCTGATCCCAGACAAAAGGTCGTCCTTGCTTTAGCAGTTTCCTAAGCGGTTCTACCAATTCAACGTACTGCGGGATCAGTTTAGCGTAGTATCGCGTGAGACCAAGAAATGAATGCAGCGACTTCTTGTCAGTTGGCTGCAGTGCATCAAGATTTTACTTAACTTTTTGTTTTCAGCGGCGAAATGCCGTTTGCACTGAACCTATGTCCAAGAGAAGTGAGTTCTGGGACACTGTATACACACTTTGCATTTAGCTCCATGCCAGTAGCTGAGATTCTGGAAAGCGCAGTTTGCAGACTTTTATCATGCTCAGTTTGTGTGTGGCCCCAAATCAAAACATCACTTAGGCAGCACAAGGTACCTGGACAGTCTTTTAAAACAGATGACACTATCTGCTGAACAGCGGAAGGTGTCATGAACGTAGTAAGCTCACGGCTTTTCTCGGACAATAAAACCTGATGATAAGCGGACTGTAAGTCCAGCTTACTGAAGACAGTAGCATCAGCGAGTCTATGCAACAGTTAGTCAGCCCTCGGTAGTGGAATGGCGTTGATCACGATAGCCTTGTTGGGTTCCCTGAGATCGATGCAAAGTCGAATGGAATTGTCTTTCTTCCGAACCACGGCAAGCGCAGAAATCCACTAGGACGCTAAGACTCGTTTGATGATATCAGCTGATTCCGGCCATTGCGGTTCGGTGGAAACTTGCTCACGGAGAACCAGAGGTAGAGGACTCATTTTCGCTGAGACTGGTTGCACGGAAGCTCGAAGACGAACGTCGCGGGCGGACCCTGTTGGAGCGTTGTGCGGTAGACGCGAAAGCTGAATGCTTGGGTCAGATGGAATTCCTGAGACTTGCTGACATGTGAGTAAAACCCATGAATAGCAATGCCCAAAGCTTGAATGGCATCTAAGCCCAGAAGAGAAGTGCCTTCGTTCGTGACGTGAAATGTCACTACTGCAGCCTGGTTATGGTACTTGATGAGCACTGAGAAATGTCCTGGATGCGATATTTCTTGCTCCGAATAATTCTTGAGTCAAAGACTCGAAGGAGACAGGAAAACTCTTGAAATTTTCTTCCTACAGGGAGCTGTTCATAAGCGACACCGTAGCTCCTGTATCCACGAGCAACTCGAGCGCAGTATTCGCAATGAGCACTTCGGCGTGAATTACTGCCGTACGGGAATCCGGTGCTTGAATTGCAAGCGCAGACAGGACTGCAGCGGATGATTCTGTATCTGTGGTAGCGGAAACAAGCTGCGCTCCAGCAGGGAACTGTCGATGCGTTCGGTTCGTCAAACGGCAAACTGTAGCGTAATGTACCACTTTTCCGCAAGCACGGCAGGTAACGTGCTTGGCCTGACAGTCTGGATCGGATGCGATCAGGTGAGAGGAACCACATCGGTAGCAATGGACGGCGATGTCCCGACTGGCTTCGTGGAATTCGGGCCGGGCGACATGTTGACCGGCCTCCCCAGGACGCGACTTTGCGCCATGTCGTCGGGCGCCATCTTCGATCCGCCGGGTCGAGGGAGAAGGCTGGCGGGGACCGCCAACTTGCGTACGCGGGCGAGGAAGGAGACGGTTGTCGGCGCCATCTTGGCGTTGCTTTGAGACGCGATGGACGTGCGAGCCGTTGAAAACTTCAAGCTCCTTGTGAGCTTGCTCAACCCTTCGTCCGATTTCCTAGGCGCTTATGAGTATGAGGGAAGGTCCTGCGTAGAGTAACCGTTCTCGTATTCTTGCTGATGCGACACCTTGCAAGATTTGGTCACGAATGAACTCGTCGTGCGAAGCGCCGAACGCACAAGCAGGCGCTAGCCTTTGTAATGCGGTGGCGAATTCCTAGAAGGTTTCCCCGCGTCGTTGTTGGGGGGATTTGTGCCTTCCTCATAACGTAGGTCAAAGATGCGAATAATGTCTTCGATTGTTGCAGTTTTCCTCTCGTTTTTCCCTCGTCTTGTAGTGCGTCGCATCCGGTCACCTGGAGAAACGTGCAAAAAGAACGTTTCCAAGTTAACCACGGTCCCGTAGTAGTACGAGGTAATGCAAGAAAAGGCGGCATGGCTGGTGCAAACGCAATGATGGGCCTCGGGAACAATGATCGGGGTGGTCATGGTGGTATAATTGGCAGTGGTGAGGTTGACGGAGGTAGAAGTTGTAGCGTCTTGCAGGGCGGAAGCCGTATAGGAGCCGTAGTAGAACGGCAGAGGCAAGCAGAACAAACGGTTTGCCTCGTCGCCAGTTTGCAGTATGTGAATGGCGACGGAACTCGATGCGCAGCTGGACGTTGCACAAAAAAAGTTATGGGGTTTTACGTGCCAAAACCACATTCTGATTATGAGGCACGCCGTAGTGGAGGACTCCGGAAATTTTGACCACGTGAGGTTCTTTAACGCGCACCTCAATTTAAGTACAAGGGTGTTTTCGCATTTAGCCTCCATCCAAATGCGGCCGCCGTGGCCGGTATTCGATCCCACCACCTCATGCTCAGCAGCCCAACACCATAGCCACTGAGCAACGGGAGAACGCGACTGCGAGCCGAGCGGACGCGCTTCACATGGGCTCTGCGCATTTCCTACTTTCTTAACCAACTTACCTCTTTATAGTGCCCGAAATTTCTACCTCGGGCCTTCGTGAACACCCAAGAAACCTCTACGACGACTTCTTTTCCCATGAGTGCCCCTTGTTTTTGCACAAGCGGCTTACGAAGACCTCCGACGCGACGCCGCCGAACTAAGCCTAACGCCGCCTTGGCGGCGCACTGCGGAGCAGCGAAGCACGTCAGCACATCATATGGCCAACGCAGCTGCCTGCCCAGCCGGCCCCAGCGAGTCACACTCGTTGCCCACGGGGACCACAACCACCACCATGGCCACAGGAAGTGCACACGGTGAAGCCGGCACATCCAGCGGTATTTCACATCAAGCGTTCGTGGACGCACCCCTCCCCGAGTACTACGACTCCATGAACGAGACCCCAGAATCCGACGCCGCTAACTATGAAACTTTCATCGAGCACGGACCCCAGCCGTCGGCCGAAGACCCAGGGCCGAGCGACCCAGCATGGGAATACGCCATCAGTAATACTCTGGCGAAGAAGCTCCGTAGAGCGGCCCGCAAACAAGAGAACATCACAGACGCCAACCAACCCGTGAGTGGCCAGACTTTTTTCAACAACACCTCGGAGCAAACCCGTAAACAAGGCCCAGCTCGCCGGCCAAGACTCCCTCCTTTGCCTAAAGGAGACATCAAAATCGTCATTCGTCCCACAAGAGAGCTAAACCTAAGAGAGTTTCCCAACCACGTCATCGCAGCAACCGTCACCCACTCCTGCCCACAAGCAACCCTCATTGAAGGAAAATACATCATAAGGCCACACCTGGGCTCTAACATTATCGTGGTCAGTACTCAATAGGAAGACGTGGCAGCGACACTCCGTCAGCTTACCCACCTAACGCTCGGCAACAAAATTTATCCAGTGCAGGCCTACGTTTCGTTCTCTCCCCAACTGCTACGTACGGGCATACATGGGCTGGACCCCCGCAACAAACGCGAAACGCTGATGCAAGGCCTTTGGACAAGAGATACAAGAATCAAGATCCTTGACGCCAGGATTTTGGGGTCCTCAACGACTGCCCTCCTTACGATGGACGGCCCGAACCTGCCGAAGCTCGTGTACCACGGCGGTTGCGAGTATCCCTGCTACCAGTGCAGGCCTGCACGACAGTTCTGCCAATACTGCATGCAGGCAGGGCACAGACCGGACGTATGCCCAATTCCAAATGTGTCAATATGCCGAGGTTGCGGAATGCCGAGCCCCCCGGAAGACCACACGTGCCAGCCCAAGTGTGGATTCTGTGGAGGCCCGCACATCGCCAGCAGCAGGGAATGTCATCAACGCCTCAAGCCGTCTCGTTCAATCAAGCCACAAGAACAGCAAAAGAGACACGTCTCCTGAAAAGACGCGTCACAAACGTAAAACAGGCAAAGGTGGATCCGCTCCGAGGACCAAGACGGGCACACTCAACATCGCAACGTGGCCGACACCCGAAGCGCCAGCAGAAAGCGGGCCGTAAGCAAACAACGCAACGAGAGCGCAACGAGGAGTCACGCGCCGAACCAGTCCAAGGCCACGGCCAACACCGGATCGCGGGAGCAGCAACGCCCGCAGCGTCCGATTACACCGCCGCGGCTGACGCAGCAACATGACACGCAGCTGGCGTCGAAGAAGAAGCAAGCCCCCCAGGTGCCGGGAGGCGCCAACCACTCAACGTCGAGCCACAGGTCGCCGCAGCAGGGGCCACTGCCAATGGAGCAAGAACAGGACGAACGGGTGAGCTGGTCAGAGAGGCTTAAGCAACATACCCCACTAGCTGACTCTAGTGTTCCACAACTCCAAGCCATGATTGCCAAACAAAACAAACAGCTTGCAGAACAAAGCGCTACAATAGCACGAATGCAAGCACAGCTCGAACAATTCACGCAAAGCCGCAGCACGAACACCCAAAGCGAACAAATCCCAGTACCACAAGCACCGCAGCCAACACAACGGAACGATAACCTTGAGACTACAATCACACCTGAAGTCATTGAGCTTCTTCACCATAAGATTGAACACGCAGTGCAGATTCACAAAGTCCAGATCGTAGCAGAAATGCATCAGGCCATCCAGGAATCAGTAGAACGGAAGATGCAACACATGAAACAACTCATACAGGAGCTCCACTCCCACCGAAACCGTAAAAGGTGCGCCAACACGGAAGCAGGGCCGTCCAAAATGAGGCACCGCGCAGACTCTCTCGGTAGCGAGACCAGTTACGCGAGCACCTCTACATTTGCTTAATATGGCGAGACACCCCCGTGCAGCTGTAAACGAAAACCTCGAAATCTGGCAATGAAACTGTAGGGGATACAAACGAAAACAAGGCCTACTCACAGTTCACAGCCAATACACTTATCAAACCGGACGTAATATACCTGCAAGAGATAGGCGCCGAGAAGACCCCATCCCTATCAGGATATTACACAATCTGTCAACCTCGCGTGCCTACGGTGGCCATCCTCGTCGCAAAGAACATTACAGCCATCGAATATACCCTTCCGGACCCGGACATCGAACACATCGTTCTTGAGATTGTTCCGAACAAAAGGGGCCGGAAGAGTACATTGATAACGAACATCTATAAACAGCCTAAACCCATGAGGCTAGATTTCACCAACATCACAGAAGCCTACAACCTCGCAAAACCAAACCAAATGGTCATTGTAGGCGACTTTAACTCCCACCACACAGAATGGCGGTACCGTTCAATTTCGCACAGAGGAGTTTCCATCATTAATGCACTCACTGTGCTGGACATGCAACTCCTCACCAATCCGCTATACCCAACAAGGGAGGGAAACAGCGTCCCCCGCGACACATGCCCCGACCTCACCATAGTCAAAAATGTCAAAGAAGCTACGTGGTCCAACCTGGAGGAGACCCTTGGGAGCGACCATTGCATCATAAGCACCTCTATCTCAACTACGAAAATGAGAAGAAATCTTGGCATAGCAATAATCACTGATTGGACCCAATTCCGTGCAATCACCACAGACAGGTGTCAAAAGATCACATGGACTTACGGTATCTGTAAGGCACACGAAGAGACCACGGAGACTATACAACGTACTCCAGAAACTGCAGAAGTCAACACACACCTCATTCAGCTATGGCAGCAACGTCGCCGGTTGATACGAAGGTGGAAACGACAAAAACTAAACAGGCAACTACGCATACGAATCGCAAACATCACGGAAGAGGCTCAAAACTACGCCACTGAATTGGCACACCAAAATTGGCACCAGTTCTGTGAATCTCTCAAGGGGACATTAGGAACCTCAAAAACATGGACCGTCTTAAGGAACCTGATTGTATTGTACTGTATTGGGTTTTATGGCGCATAAGCGACTTAGGCTATCATGCGCCAAACACATGGTATAACTTATTTCAAAAATTGGGTATCCTCAGCGAGGTCCTTGTCCGGACAAGGCCTCTGAGGAGCCCAACAAACCAAATTAAGACCTCAGCCTTCTTCTCAGAACTGAGAAAACAGGTGAGGTGCATCATAAGATGCGTGAAAAAACCGGGTAATAATTTTTAAAATTAGTAGTTCTGTGATACGTTATATTTCGTTTAGGATCGCTGCGTCTTTCAAAAAACTAAAAACAGATGAAGTTTCTACTAGTGGGTTATCTCCTAAAAGCAGATTGGGATGGAAGGGAATGCGTTCATTGTGAAATACAGTAAAATGTTTTTTTCCTTAGCCATTCGATTTGTGTGCACGAGAATAAAATGTGATTTGATCCCGCAAAATCGAAATCCGAAGCAAACAGAACTCTCAAACGTATCGCTCACACCTTTCCAGGCGACGATGGAGCTTTATTAAAAGCGTTACAAGGCAAATACATTGGTGCAACTGGGACGACTATTCCTCCATGCACACAGCGATACGCAGGACGCGCCAACAAAGAGCTGGATGCCCCCATAACCGAATCCGAGGTATACGCAGCCGCACGAGCCTGCACCAAGAACGCCGCAGCCGGCGCTGACAAAATTACCAATGCCATGATTCGCAACCTCAGCCAGGAGCAAATCGAAAAGCTAACCCAATATATCAACGACTCTCTGTGGCAAAAGAACATCTTACCACCAGAGTGGAAGCATGCCGAGATCATAGTCATAACCAAACCAGGGAAGCGACCAACAATCGATGCCTTGCGACCCATCTCATTAACATCATGTATGGGCAAACTCTATGAAAGAGTAATGCAGAAACGCCTCCAAAATTACATTGAAGACAACAACCTCTTTCACCCATCCATGATCGGCTTCAGATCGGGGTTATCCACACAACACGCCTTCCTACTTATCCGAGAGGAGGTCTTGACCAACATACCAAGAGGCGGGGAACATCTAATCATGGCACTCGACCTCAAAGGTGCCTTTGATAACGTATCGCACCAAGCCGTACTCGAGGAGCTATCTAATATCAACTGCGGCGAGCGCATATATGAATACGTGCGAACGTTCCTGTCAAACCGAACGGCCACCATAGGCATGGGAGAAACACGATCTGACCCACAGGCTATGCCTAACAAAGGCACACCGCAGGGTCAATTATATTACCCCTCCTATTTAACATCGCCATGACCAGAGTCGCTAGGGCATTACAGGCCATACGCAGCATAGGGTTCACCTTATATGCCGACGACATCACGGTGTGGACAAGGAGAGGCTCCCTCGCGGAGTAGGAGCCCTATCTCCAACAAGCCGCCACTTAGGTTGAAACAACAGCACACCAGTGTGGCTTGAAATGCTCTCAGGAGAAATCCCAAGTAATTCGTATCAAGGGGTACAATTACAAGACCCAAGACCCCATCCACATTAAACTTCAAGGAGAACTCATCCAAGAAGTATCACTCATCCGCATACTCGGCATTTGGCTACAATCTGACCGCAAGGCCACACACGCCATCAAACTACTCAAAATATCGGCCACACAAGTATCGCGCTCGATACGGCGCGTGGCAAGAACCCGTAAAGGCATGAAGGAACAAGACACCATGAAATTGGTTCAAGCACTTATCAGCCGACTGTCCTACGGCCTTCCATATCTCCCACTCCTTAAAGCAGAACAAACCACAATTGGTGCCATCATTAGGACAGCTGTTAAAAATGCACTAGGCCTCCCACCATATACCGCCAACCACAAGCTTGAAGCTCTGGGAGCGCATAACACTTTCGACCGAAATCCAAGAAGCAGTTCTCCTATCTCAGCGGGAACGCCTACTCAAGACGGAAACGGGTAGACTAATACTTCAGCGAGTCGGCTACCCAGAGGACTTACGCGTCATACAATCTACCACTAACATTCCAACAGAAGACAGAGCACGCCTGCACGTAGCTCCCATCCCAAAGAACATGTCGTCCCACTCCTGCGAAGGCAGAAGAAGAGCAAGATTGAACTACATAAGACGAACAATGGGAACAAGTGGCAGGGCCGTCTACGTAGATGGAGCCTTGTACGGACCTCCCAATGGACATGCAGCGGTAGCAACTGCGGTGGGATCCAATCATCAAGAAATCACAAGTCTAACCATATCAAACTGCTCCGTCCTGGAAGCAGAAGTGGCTGCGATAGCACTCGCCATACAACACGGGAATGCTATCAACCAATCCCTTCATATTATCACCGACTCGCAGGCGGCTTGTCGGCTCCTCCTAGCAGGAAGAATCCATAAAAGCCTGCTCCACCTTGTTCAAAGCAGCCCAGGATCAAACACTCACGTTAAACACCAGATCACTTGGACCGCCACACACTCTGGGTTGGAAGGGAACGAGATAGCTGACGGTCTAGCTCGAGGTTACACTAGCCGAGCGGATCAAAACACAATCTCCCCCGACCACTCACTACTTCAACCAATGTCAACAGTTTATAATATTAGGCTCCATCACCAACGTCTCATGCGCCAGTTCCTACCACCACCACATAGACAACTTACTGCGCAGGAAGCCCGCGACTGGAGACAGCTCCAGACGGACACTTTCGCCAACCTGTATAAATATCACATTCTGTTTCCAAAACGCTACAGACCTACCTGCCCGTGGTGCGACGGTCACCCCACCGCCTTCCATGTTACGTGGGGGTGCACGGGGGACAAACCCATACACTTACGAACACTTCAAACGAAGGAGCAGTGGGAGGCCTCTCTCTCAACCTCGGACCTGACAACCCAGCGCAGCCTGGTGCAGCAGGCAAGGGCAGCAGCACAGGCCACAGGGACTCTGAAATGAGTTCTGCATCCGCCGCCCAAGTCTTCGACAACTACTTCTTTCCCTTCGAAATAAATGTTTCTACTACTACTACTACTGCAGAGCAACGACGGTGGGTGACGTTGCACAAGTGGAACGCTAGCACCGTGCGGGCAGGAACTGGCGTCCGCGCCAGAAAAACAGCATGGGAGCGTTCATCCTCATCTGCAGTTCGTAGTGAGCGAGGGAACGCACTACGCAGCCGGACGTGGCACAGGTACAACGCTAGCGGCGTCCGGGCAGGATCCGGCATCCGTGATAGCAGCATGGGTTCGTTCTCCTCGCCAGTATTAGTACGTTCGAGGGGGCGGCCGGGCGCGGGACCTATGGCGTGAGGCCTAAGGCCCGGCGGGAAGCGCCGTTAAAGAAGAGCCGGACGGCTCGAGTCGGGACCAGATAAAGAATGCGTTCATTCCAGTGAGGGGAAAGGAAATACATCAAAGCACACTTACAGCGTTAGGCGCGAAGTGGCGCCAGCGGTCATAATCATTCGAAGCCAAAATTAGATACCAAAACAAGACATCACAGTCGCGTGCCTCGAAGGACTTGAGTACACTTAGGAAAATAATATCTTCTCGCGCATGTTCTTTCTACGAACGTGCCTACAACTTCACTTTTGTTATACATTCCCTGTTAGTGAGATCTATAACTTGTCCTTGCATCTACACAACACATCTATCGACACTATTGCGGCGTTAGAGAGCCGTTTCCCTGGTGTGAAAGACTGGAGACGGAATGTAGAAATGTTTTGAGCAATTCAAGACAGAACGGCCAAGCTACAAGCGAAGTGCATTGTTCCACATGTGTTTGGCACACCCAAATAGCGAATCAAATATTCTTATTGTACTGCAATGGATTGCTACAGGCGATACATGTGTATTCCTGACATCGATTATCTGGCCAGCCACCCAGAAACACTGAGGAGCTTGCACTTTGTGTCATGCGAGCACGCTGCGAAGTGCACGCTTTCCGTCGGCGCTTTTTAATTTTACGTCAAGGATGTGGTAGTGGCAGATATCCCTATAATATATCGGGATGACGGGTATGGCAATAGAAAATGGCAGACCACGCAAGTAGAAGAACCGACACGTAGTGCAACAGAGGCAAAGATGTAGTTGATTGCGAAAGCGATTGGTTAACCAAAGTTTCACACATTCAAAACAACGGAAACACTCCCTTTGACAACAGTTACTGAATGAGCAGTTCCTCGTCGCTCGGGAAGTATATCGTTGCGATACAAACGACGCTTAAGAGACACAGCGCAAAGGAACGCGAAGACAGACATGTGGGCTTGACACGAGCTGGTTTCTATCTAGGCCTCGGCATGCGCTGCTCTCGCAAATCATCATCATCAGCCTGGTTACGCCAACTCCAGGGCAAAGGCCTCTCCCATACTTCTCCAACTACCCCGGTCATGTACTAATTGTGGCCATATTGTCCCTGCAAACTTCCTAATCTCACCTGCCCACCTAACTTTCTGCCGCCCCCTGCTACGCTTCCCTTTCCTTGGAATCCAGTCCGTAACCCTTAATGACCATCGGTTATCTTCCCTCCTCATTACATGTCCTGCCCATGCCCATTTATTTTTCTTGATTTCAACTAAGATGTCATTAGCGCGCGTTTGTTCCCTCACCCAATCTGCTCTTTTCTTATCCCACACGCTCTCGTAAATATGCAGTAGTTATTTCCTTTGTCTCACCCCACAGGTAACATTTTAATGAAGGTGTGCGATCCCCGTCCTCAACCACGGCTGCCCGCAGCGGTCAATACATCGATTTTGCAACCATGCCTCCGAGAGATGAGACCCTCTAAGCGTCGGCTACAACTCTTCGGACTGCTTCAGTCATGACGCTTTCCCACGCTCACCCCCCTGGCCTGCATTCCAACTTGGACGGCATTGACATCGAAGAGCGGATGAACCTGTATGAACGCGTCTGCACTAATAACAGGGGGGATCCAGCGATCATGCCCGCTAACGCCGTTTTTTTACCATAGCGGCACCCTACGCGTGTGGTACCGAACCCACAAAGACGAATTAGCAAGCTGGGACATTTTCAATCAAAAAAACTTCGCGAACTGTTCGGCGACCCCTTCGGATGCACGGTTGCAACAAAAAAGGCCCTTGCGACGCTTGCACATAGCGCCACCGAGCCCTACCACACATACATACCAGACGTTTTACTCATAATGCCAAAGCCTTTAGCGCCACAAGAAATGACAGGGACGTGACAGAGACACAGGACAGCGCTAACTTTCGACTGACGTTTATTGAAACACCGAGGCAGATATATAGCGAAGCAGGCATGGAAAGATACAAAAAATAAAAAATACAAAAGATAAGCCACACTCTACCCATGCGCACGCCATTACTCTCCAGGAACGGGATTTCCTTGTCAGAAAGATTAACTGAAGGTGTCCTAACACAGTCTGCTCCCTTTTTTCGAATTAGCCGGGCTTCAAACTTCACGCATGCAGTGGTCTGCTTCTGGCATCCACTGTGCATGCGCCGAACATTTGCTTTAACGTTTTGCTGGGACAATCATGGCAATGTTCAGAAAGGTTCCCGTCCCTTGGTTTGGCCACATTTCGCTTGTGTTCTGCAAGCCTTTCATTGAGACACCAGCCAGTTTGCCCTATGTATACCCGACCACAAGTTAACGGAATACCGTAAGCCACCCCTTGCGAGCACTCCACAAACTTATTTCTATGCTTCACTTTAATCCCCTTGATCGTTTAGGAAAAGGTTACATCAACTTACACAGCTTTGATTGGTTGTCTGCGGCAGAGAATGTCAACTTCATATTCGCCTTAGTGGCAACCCCCTTCAGCCTATGGGAGATTCCGTGCATGTACGGAATCACCACCGTATTTTTTCTTTCGGTGGATTGTTCTCAGCCACTGTTCTTGCACATCTTAGCCAAGCCTTCTGCCACGAAACAAGCACATCGTTGGTATAACCAGCCGCAGAAAGCCGACGGGCTTGCTCGCTCAGGCTGACGGGCATCCAGACAGGATATGTTTTTTCATGGCGTTGGTGAAGCACACGTTCACAAATGCCCGTTAACAATCTTCTAGTGCGATGACGAATACGAAAATAGTGGTTCGTTAGCCCTGCGGTGGTATACCAGCTTATGTGGGTTTCTGAGAAAATTAAGATTAAACCTAAAAATTGCAATTTGTTGTCAGCCCGTTGTTCATGGGCCAAATCAAGTGGCTTAACCAAAAAGTTTTAAAACGGATAAGCTCTTGTCCAACGTTATCTATGCTGTTGTATATCAATATTAAGAATCTTAAAATCTTGTAGATGGGTGGCTACCGCCCTGTCACGGTGAGCTAAAAACAAATCGCTAAGAACCGGCGCTATGCAAGATCCTATGCAGAAACCACGTTTCTGTAAATATACACCATGATTCCATTCCGCATAGGTCGAGTTTAGATAAAATTGTTAAAGCTCCATGTACCCTACCACTGATGCACCAGCAGCATTCTGAAACGCGACAGACCCAAAGCAATCGATGCTGTCTTCTACACAAGCAAGCAACTGGTCGTGAGGGAGCGAATAATACAGATCTTTTACGTCTATATACATGGCAGTCATGCGCTTGTCGGAATTATCTGTTAAAAATTCTACAACACTTTCTGAATTCTTTACCACAAAAGGATCGTTGATGTCCAAGAGATTTTTATTCAGAAAACTGGCAACAGTCTTCTGCCAGGAATCACATTGAGAAATGACTACCCTTGGAGGGCATCCCACTTTGTGAGAGTTCGCGGAAAACAATACCTGCAAACTGTTTCTTTCACTATTATCTACATGCTTAACTAGAATGTCAAGGTTAACGCTATTGCCCAGCTTTATTGCTTTTGTCTTCACCTTCGATAATGCGACTTTCCGCTGTTTGTTGAACAGGGGCGTGATAGTATATATCCCTTGTTTTGCTGGTAAACTCACCTGATAAAATGACAAATCCGCCCTCTTTGTCAGCGGGAATAACACAAAGGCAATTTTCGCCCAGATATTAAGTCACTTTGCTTATAGGCAGTTTGGACACGTTGGGTTTGTTGTGGCGCAACACATCCAAGCCATCGAAAATGCAAGCGGCCCTTTCACCCACCGCTGCACGTCCGGGCACTCGCCGTACATGAGACAGCAGTTGCGGAGCACAAGCTATCAAAGTTGTGCAAGTTGATGGACCCTTTTCCTAAACGATCAAGGGGATGTAAAGTGAAGTCTAGAAATAAGTGTGTGGAGTGCTCGCAGGGGGTGGTTTACCGTATTCCGTTAACTTGAGGAAGGGTATACATAGGGCAAACTGGCAGGTGCCTCAATGAAAGGCATGCAGAACACAAGCGAAATGTTGCAAAACCAAGGGACGGGAACCTTTCTGAACATTTCTATGATTGTCCCAGCTAAACGTGCAAGCCAATGTTCGGCGCATGCACAGTGGAGGCCAGAAGCAAAGACCTCTGCATGCGTGAAGTAATCAAAGCCCGGCTAATTCGCAAAAAGGGAGCAGATTGTGTGAGTACATCTTCAGTTAATCTTTCTGACAAGGAAATCTCGTTCCTCGACGGTAATGCGTGCGCATGCGTAGAGTATGATTTATCTTTGGTATTTTTGTATATTATGTATCTTTCCATACCTGCTTCGCTATATATCTGCCTCTGTGTTTCAATAAACGTCAGCTGAAAGCGCTGTCCTGTGTCTCTGTCACGTCACTGTCGTTTTCAGTTGCGCTAAAGGCTTTGCCATTATGAGTCAACCGTACCAACTAGCCCAAGAATCAGCCTTTTTATACAAGACGTCCTGGCCTTTTTCCCGCAAAGAGGAGACGCCAGACAGAGACAACGTGGCGCACATATTCAAGGATATCGCAGATTACGCCTTCACCTTACTGCTTTTCGGAAACGTTCCTGCTATACACGCCATCATCGAAGAATGTCGCCGCTTCTAACAAGCTAAGAGCCGACGTCTTACGCCCCACGTGGTGCGCCTGCCAAATAATCCTGCCGCGTTCACTCCAGAGGACCATCCTCGCCAGTCAATCTCATGTGGCAACGGAACTTGAGTCGTTCGCCGCGAGCTCGAGGCCGCCTATTCGCCATTCAACTCAGCGATGCCCATCGATTCATCATCAGCCACGATTGCTATGATCGAGCTTGTTGTCACAAAGGAATTTAAAAACATGGGTTTCCCCTCCGTGTGCTTGTCGACCCACGTACAAAGCGTGCAGCACCTCTCTCGCGACCCTCCTCCACATCCGCCACATCCCGCAACCCGTCTGAATGGCGCACCTCTACCAACAGGTCTATCTGGTTCCATTGCTTTCGCATTGGCCACGTCGCTCGTCACTGCGGCGACCGATGGCCAACGGCATCTCCGACACACAACGGCGCGCATCTCCGTGACTCTGCACCTCTACTGCTCCATATGCTTCTCGTCAGGATCGTACTGCCACTGACGCCCCTGCTCCGAATCTTCGTTACAACCGTCACAACCGCTCGCCGTCACCGTGACGTCGTCTGTCTCCTTCATCCCAGCCCCGTGGCTTCTCGTCTCAGCGCCTTAACTCCGCTGCCCGACATTCTACTACAGCATGATGCCACCGTACGTTACACAGCTTTATCAAGCGCAACGCGACTTCCATCCCTGTCGTAAGTTCTGGTTTAACCAAGCTAACTGTGCCTCAAGCAGCTTGCCTCGCCCAAGTTGAGCATTTAGATGACCATGTGACGGCTCTCTTACCCGATGCTTCGTCTGAGCCTACCAGTTCTCCAAAGTCTGCATCTTCTGCTGATCCCCAAGTATCAGAAAATGATTGCGATGGACCTTTTGCATACACGAACTGAAGACCTCTACTGCGTTTTGTTTTCCTACAGCGAACTTATAGGCTTTGGCAATCGCTTCTTAGGCCAGACTCTTGCCCTCAAACATAATATCAATACTGGCGATGCTGCTCATATTCACCGTAGACCATATCGAGTATCTCTATCGGAATGTCAGGTAATTCAAACTGAGTTTAACAAAATTCTCGATAAAAAACATTACTAAGCCTCCTTCGAGTCCGTAGGCGTTACCAGTAGTGTTTGCTAAGAAGAAAGATGGGACATGGAGCTTCTGCGTGGATTACCGCCATCTGAATAAAGTAACTTGAGCAATATGGGTACCCGCTGCCACGAATCTGCGAGGACCTTTATTGTCTATATGGTGTCAGCTGCTTCTCCTCTAGACCTTCGATTTGGATACTGGCAGATCGCCGTCGACGATATGGAGAGAGAAAAGACCGATTTTATGACACCCAATAGTCTTTTCCAGTTCAGGGTTATGCCCTTTGGTTCGTGTAACGCACCGGCCACCTCTGAGCGCATGAGGTACTTTGGCATGAGGGTTTTGAATGGTCCACGTGCCTGTGCTCGTTCGGCGACGTTATTGTAGTAAAACATGTTGTGGTGCTAGTTGGTGCGTAGCTTTCAAAAGATTGGAAATTGTCTTTTCACCAGCATTTCAGACTATACTGGCAATATGCTCAACTGGGCGGCTGCAGAGCGACTTCGCGTGCTCGCTGCCGTGTTCATTCACCGAGTTTCAAACAGCGTCGACGAATTTGTCTCCGTGCTCATGTATGCAAATCGAGGTGGGAAGCAAAGATTTATAAAGGGCCAAAGCCACATCTTGCCGAAGATCACGAAAATACCGTAGCAGCAGTGTCGTTGACGCCCTCTGAAACCATCGAAAGCACAGCACTAGATGTAGGCTTGATATATAAGAATCATCATTCGGCCTTCTAAGGGCTTAACATTTCGGCCCAAAATGTTTTAGTGCTTAGATTCTCACAACGTTGAATAAAATAATATTTAAGCTTGAATCTTCATCTACATGGTAGTCGCTGCTCCCGCTTGTTTGCCTGAACGCTGACTGCATAACTCGTCAATACCGTGGACCTTATCCCGTTGTCCAGTGCATTTACAAACCGGCTATTAGCAGACAGATGCCACATCGGCGAATACCTATTTCATCCGTAATTCATGCTCCTTCAAAACTTTACTTCTCTAACCATTGCACGTCATTTATGCTAGAATTTATCAAAGCGCATTGGACACTTCCAGTGTAATAGGCTTTTATATTACAGTTAATTTATAAGCCGCATGACGCGTACAAAACATTAGGCCACCCAGAACACATAGATTGAATTACGTGGATCTAAGCACACGTAAGTGTATTTTAATTTCAATCAAGTGGTTCATATTCCGTATTTGGGGTGTTTTAGCACGCCTTTTCTTAATTCCTATTTATTTTATTTTTTTGCCTAGACAATATTTTGTTCGGATCAAGAGAGACCGCTCCCTCAATATATCCCCTCCACCTCTCCCTCCTGCCCCCGCCCCCCCCCCCCCAGAAGAAACGTTTATCCTAGCCACATGCGTGCCCGCTATCAAGACATACGAAAACACCACATCAGAAAAACCGCGAGGTAGAGTTAAATTTATCGCGACAGATACTAATAGGGCACGCTTAACATAGTAAACATCTAGTGCAACATGCCGTATTCGTATCTGCCACTAAGGCTACCTTCACACTTGGGAAACGGCAAGCGGGTGGAAAAGCCAAAGCGGCCGGAAAATCTTTTCCGCGCATGTACAAGATATTCGCATTTGTTTTGCCACTGCAGCGGAAACCACTGCCGCTTTCGCCCGCATCCATTTAGTTTGTGTACGTTTGTCCGCGTGGTGGCGCTGTTCATCACACTATTTCAAGACATCCGTTCATTCATTGACCCATCCATTACTAAAAGCTATCATTTCGCGCAACTGCGCGTGCAGTTTTCACTTTCGTCTACCATGGAAAATAAACAAGACATAGTTTCGATAGCTTTAGCTAGTTGCTTTTTCTAAAGATAGACAATAAACAACGAAAAATGTTAAATTTTACGACCGGATGTTTACATGCTAGTGAAGCTTCCGGTAAGCGAAATCGGTCCGAGACCGATTTTTCCCCCGCCTGGTTTCCCCCAGTTTTTCCGCCTAGGCGGGCGGATTTTGTCAAATTTCTTCCACTTCCGCCTGCTCCCAGACCAAGTGTGAACGTAGCCTAAACGTCATCACGGAGAATTCGTGACGCATTTTATCCTTGTCATTATCTGTGAGACAAAAGTGGCGCTCCCTTGTCACCGCTGCCGCAGTGTATTGAGCGTCGAAGTTTGGTTGTGACTTTATGTCGCCAATTGGAGTGATTCTTCAGACCTTCAAAAATGAGGTAGGAATAATATGTCGCTGCTCTAACACTTGCCATATATAGCCAGTAACTGCCCCAAAGGCTTTTTCAAAGGGGGAAAAATTTGTGTCAGAAAGTGTTCTTATACATAATTAGCTGCAATGTCTGCCTCACCTTAAACCTGCTCTGCAAAAGTGGCACTGTTTATTTTTAAAAAAATTGTTCCCTCTAAAAATAACCTTTATATGTACTTGAATTTCTATACAGCTAGGCTTTTATTACCTCTAATACGGCCTGTAAAGTGTTAATTTCAGCTAGCGCGCATCAAGGTGGAAGAACACTTCCTACACTTCCAGCTTTTCCTGCTGCCGTGCTGACTCCCGTTTCATCATAGGTTTCGTTGTCATCCCACAACAGGTGTCATTTACTCCAATGCATGCGGTACAAGACATACAAGTTGGTTCAAGGTAAAAATCGCAACGTGGCTGTTTCTTAGCTCTTACCTGAACGCTTCGTCGTCTGAGTGTCGGTCTTGACGTTCTTTGAAGGAAAGCCTGTGCGTCGAAAGGGTTTAGAAGTCTGGGTTTTCTCGTTTGCTTCTTCTTTCACCTACAAGCAATCGCGCCACAAGAATTAAAGTGTAAGTACTGAGGAACGGGTCTCACTGTAAAGCAAAACAATAAACGCCGTGTAATCTTTCCATATCCAGCAGTATATTGCGAGAACGCCCTGCTGCACAGCCGTGTGCGTTGCGTTAAGTCTTGTGAGATTGCAATATTTACACTTACGCGGCAACGGTTCCTCGTTCTTTCTTAATTATCTTAAGCAGCACGAGCAGTCTGGTGCTGTGCCGAGCCTCAGAACCCCAGCGCGACAGTCCATCTAAAAATTAGGCCACAACCGCACCCGTGCGTCTCCTGCGCCACGTAGCCCTTTGCTGCAATCGGTGCGCGCGCTCCACGCCTCGTAGGACGCGGCAGCAGGTAAGCACACATGGCCGCGTCCGCTTCCGTTCCACATGGGACGTGCTGTCGCGCGAAAGCTTCGTGGCGTCCGAAGGTTCTCGGGTGGCGCTGTGTCGCGTTTCTTCGCCGGCCAGGTTCACGAGAGCGCCAACTCCGCCACACGTCTTTAGCAGGGATGCGCCGTTTCGTGCTGTCGCATTACCAGAGCTTCGTTTACATCGATTGCCAAAGTGGGCGAGATCTCCATGAAAAAAGACGACGCAGTAACGTTCTCGCTAATCTACCTACCGCACGTGTCTGGCTGGAGCCAAAGAATGCGTGGCACAATAATTGTTTAATATGGGCGTAGAAAATCACTCAATGATAGCGAGAACGTGCGTTAGCTACCAAACAAAACCTCTCGCCTCCTTTCCGCAGCCTCCTCGACTTATGCCGACCCGTATACCTGGCCGGATTCCGATTGTTTGCACGGAGGCTACTTTACTAGCCGAGAGGAAATAGTCCGTACCGGCCGTACACTACACGCGATGCGAATTACTCCGAAGGAGTTGGCATGATCGCGGTCTCACCTCTTTAGGTACGGGCTGCTCGTCTCCTTGGCCATACTGTGGCGGGCCGTTCGCAGCAGTGCGTTGCTCGAGGTCCGATGACTGCGGTGCCGCTGCGACGGGGGCGGTGGGCTGGTTCGAAGGTGGTCCCACTGCGGGTCCCGTACGAGCCGGCTTACCGCGCCCTCGGCCCGAAGCTTTCCCCTTGCCCGCTGAGAAAGCAGTCGGCACGTCGCCACCTCCTGCGCGTTCCATAGTTATCACGCTATGCAAAGCGCGTTCTACGCCCAAAAGAACAGCCGCGCGTGCTGATGTGGCGCACTTCGTCGTCTTCTTGATCGCCGGTCTGACTGAAAGCAAGCGCCATGGAAAAAAATCTGTTCAAGATTCTCCCAAAACGCGATGCAGTGATCCTAGCGAATGCAATATTAGACGCTGCAGATCTTGTAACGATCTGTTCGGCATCGGTTGGTTCAAACATATTAAGACGCACTCGAGCAATCTAATTTCCTAAAGGAAGTAATGCCGCCTTTCATGCTTAATGACTACCAAAGGAACAGGGAGTGTTTCTCCAGCGGAGAGTATTTGGCGCCAGGCACATGTGGAATACATAAAATTAATCAAATCCTTCCGTCAAACCCTAGCGATCGCCACTAACCCTGAAGTTTAACTTTCGCCTAGACACAGGCGCATTAACTCCATTGTGCTTCTGCGCCCCTCCCCTCGATATTACTGGCGCACCAAGCGCCTTTTCGGAGACTTCGCGCTGTGTGGCATTTACATAATTCGTTAGCTACGCTTGCATATTGACAAAAATCGACCAATTAATGTGCCCCAATTGGGTGGCTCCTGTGGCTCTGACAGTTGCTCGACCCCTCCTTCGGATGAGTTCTGAAACACGGACGATCACAGTTGTAATGCTAAGAAAGGCTGCACTCAAGCAAGAGTCACCTTAAATCTACACCCGTTGGGTCAGGGGAGAATAAGCTTGCACAGGCGTTGCTGCAGTTGGTGCACGATGCTAAGTTAAAAGGTGGGGCGGAGCTGCGGGGATGTTGGCGGTTTACCACCATCATCGTCATGAATCATAACGATGAAAGGTGCGCCAGAAGAAGACGAAGAAAATCAAGACGTACAAGAACTGGCAGTAAACTAAAAAAAATATCAGAAATGTGTTGAAACTGGAACGTGTCAGTATCGAACGCGTTCATAGATTATGCAGGCCGGATACCACTAAAACGAGACCAATAATTCTTAAGCTTCTCAATTTTGGGGACCAAAATACAATCTTGAGGAATTGTTTGAAGCGAAACGTGTCAGGTTCTTCGATTTGGGAAGATTTTTCACCTCACATAGGAGATTTACGAAGAAAATTGTTGAATTCTGCCAAATCAAGGAGGAAATCCGATGACAAAGTGAATGTAATTGTATCGTATCTGGCGCAGCGCTGGCTTCGCATCTATGGCACGTGTGACTTGACAGCTATCGGTATCGCCCATGACACATTGTGGTGAAGGAACACACCCTCTCCCACTTAGTGTATATATACACGGCTGTTGAATAAACGGGGACGCTTTCCGCTCCCTTTGCTTGGAGCCTCTGGTTATGTCGTGCCTGCAGCACCGCACGATACATGGTGTCAGAAGTGGGATCAACGCCGACGTCCAGTCTTGGTGAACCGACGATTATACTACAAGACCAGCCCCATGAACTTCCTGAAGCCACCAGGCCCGCTGAGCTCGGCTGGTGAAATTGCCAAGAACTGGCAGGCATTCAAGCAAAGGTTCGAATTTTTTCTCGTCGCGTCAGAACAGCCAACCGGCAAGCCTCGAACGGAACCATGCATGACAGCACTTCTGCTGAGCGTTGCAGGCGAGGAAGCCATCGAGATCTTCAACACGTTCAGCTTTGGCGAAGACGAGAGCAGGAATGATTACGCCACTGTCATTGCGAAGTTCGATGCATATTGTGCGGCTCAGCAGAACGAAGTCCATGAGCGCTACGTTTTCCGTACGCGAGTCCAGGCCCCTGGTGAGCTTCTCGAACCTTTTTTGCGAGACTTAAAGAACCAGGCACGAGCATGCAACTTTGGCTCCCAAATGGAAACAATGATTAGGGACCAAATTGTTTATGGAACTAACGACGAGAAACTTCGAGAAAGGTTGCTGCGGGACACTACGCTGAATTTACTGAAGGCTGAGCAGGTTGCTAAAGCAGCTGAAGCGACGGCAGCGCAACAAAAAGTTTGGGCACGGGACGAAAGGCACATTGACGCGATGCGTAAGGAACACCCAAGTAAACAAAGTGAGTTACCCAGGCATTATAAGTGTCCAAAGTGCGCACGTATGCACCCGCCACGAAGGTGTCCTGCATTCGGGAAAACGTGTCTCAAATGTCAACGCCCCAACCATTTTGCTATCTGCTGCAGACGATTTGCTGATATTGGCGAACTTCAGGGCGGTGAAGATAACTCTGACATTCTGGACGTGTCAAGCTGCGCAGCAAACCAACACGACTGGACAGTTGTCGGCCAAATCAAGAACGTACCATTTGAATTCAAGGTCGACACAGGAGCGCAAGCAAATCTACTACCTTTCGGATGCTACCGTAAAATTCACCCAAAACCGCCCCTGAAACCAAGCAGCGCGGGGTTACGTTCGTATGGCGGAGGGGTTATCAAGCATGATGGCGTCATTCGTACAGAATTAGCACTAGGTGATCGTTGCGCCGTCCTCGACTTCTTCGTGGTGTCCAAGGGGCATCAGGCCATCCTAGGCTTACAGGCTAGCGAAAACCTTGGACTTCTGTCACGCATACACGCAGTATCTCGAAAGAGTTCCGAGGAAGTCGCAAGGAACTTTCGCCACTTGTTCACAGGAACCGGGTGCGTTGAAAGGGTCTATCGAATGGTTCTACGTGATGACGCCACGCCAATCGTCCAAGCAGCCCGACGAGTGCCGCTGGCTTTACAGGAACCCTTGCGAGAACTGGGACGCATGGAGCGCGCAGGCATCATAACCAAAGTCGCCGAGCCCACAGACTGGGTAAGCCCATTGGTCATTGTTAGAAAGAAGGACGGGAAAATTCGAGTATGTATCGACCCCAAGAGGATTAACCAATGCATCAAGAAAGAACATTACACAATGCCGCGAAGAGAAGACATAGAGGCAGAGTTAGCGGGAGCTACAGTTTTCACCCGTCTTGACGCGAACTCTGGTTTTCACCAAATTCCGTTGGACAACGAAACCTCGCGAATTTGCACCTTTGCAACGCCATTCGGGCGCTACATATTTCTGCGCTTACGGTTTGGTATAGCATCGGCGCCTGAGGTATTCCAGAAAACGCTAAATGAAATTGTTGAAGGCCTTCCTGGGGTCAGAGTATACGTTGATGATGTACTGGTGTGGGGGTCGTCGACGCAGGAGCATGGCAGGCGGCTGCAGTCGGTACTGCAAGCAGCAGGGCGCGGAGGTCTGACATTTTATCCGAACAAGTGTTCCATTGGTGTCGGTAAAATCGAGTTTCTTGGTGACGTCATTGACCAGGAAGGCATCAAACCAAGCCCGTCACTGACAAAATCAATTATTCAAATTCCACCGCCGACGGACAAGCTCGCAGTACAGAGGATGCTAGGAACCGTGAATTATTTCAGCAAGTTTATGCCGTCACTGGCCCAAAGGACGACGCTCCTCAGAAATCTTATAAAGCAGAATACTGCGTTTGTCTGGACGCCTAATCACGCTGAAGAGTGGAGGCAGCTTTGCGAAAGTTTAAGTAGAGCGCCTTTACTAGCCGTGTTCGATCGAACAAAAGCAACACAGGTGTCATGTGATGCATCGCAAAACAGAATCGGCGCAGCGCTATTGCAGTGCCACCAGGATACATGGAAGCCAGTCGCGTATGCCTCGCGGGCACTTACAGAGTGCGAACAACGTTACTCGCAAATTGAAAAGGAGGCCCTCGCAGTGGCATATGGATGCAAGAAGTTTAACCATTTTGTCTACGGTCGGCCGTTTATTCTAGAAACTGATCACCATCCTTTGATCGCCATCTCGCAGAAGGCCATTGGTGACATGCCCCCGAGGTTTCAGCGTTTTTTCCTGCGCCTTCTTCGTTATGACGTAAAACTTCAGTTCACACCAGGGAAGCAACTGCTTCTCGCTGACATGCTGTCACGTGCAACAACCGGACCCATCACGAAAAACGACATCAACGACGACACCGAAGTGCAAGCAGTAAGTGTTGTTTCCTCACTTGTCACCGATAACACCTGGAAGAGGTTGGCTACGGAAACTAGTCGGGATGAAGAATTAAAACAAGTTCTTGTGGACTTGGCGGCAGGAAAAGCACTCCAAGGCCATTGGAAATCTTTTGAAGGAGAGCTTTCTCACGTGAACGGAGTCCTCTTAAAAGGGTGCAAAGTTGTAATTCCGGCTACGATGAGGAAAGAAACATTGGAACGCATTCATCAAGGTCATCTGGGCATTAATAAATGCAAATCACGGGCCAGGCATCTCGTCTTCTGGCCAGGAATAAACCGTGACATAAAAACTTTCGCACAGGCGTGTTCTGCGTGCAAAACGTACGCGTACAGACAGCCCCAAGAGCCGTTAAAGTTACGCCCAGTACCTGATAAACCGTGGCATCGTGTCGGCATCGATATTTTTGAGCATGGTGGACGGTCATACCTGTGCGTCTACGACGCGTTATCAAACTTTCCTGAAGTACAGCTGCTAAAAGATACTACCGCGAAGACGGTCATTGAAGCAACAAGTGCAATCTTTGCTAGATACGGCATACCAGTTGAAGTTTGTTCGGATAATGGCCCACAATTTTCTAGCCACGCTTTTGCTGTATTTGCCCGAAGATCTACTCCAATGGAATCCGGACCATCACCTGGCGAAGTACTTCAAGGAAGACTACTACGGACAACGTTGCCCGACGTCCGGCCCTGCCCAGGTCGCAGCGTACAGAAGCATCGTCAGACCGACCGTTGCAGCCGACGACTACCACCACTCAACCCCCGAGACACGGTACGCATCAAAGAAGGGGAGTGGGCCACCAAAGGTCAAGTCGTTCAAGCTGCGACATATCCCCGCTCATATAACATAATCACTGAAGACGGCACATTCTTGCGGCGCATTCGGCGACATCTGCTGCCTACAAGAGAAGCTTTTCGACAAAGAGGCCTTTGTGACTCCGAGGAAGACCTCCGCCAAGGGGCTGACGGAAGACCTTCACCATACAGCAGCAACAGTGCCGCCGAGTCACCGGCCACAACTGGCCGCATTCCCGCCTCATCCAACGCTCCTGCATGCTTGCAGCAGAACCAAGAACCTGCGTTCAGAAGGTCAACCCGAGAGCGAAGGCCCCCACAGAGGCTTACTTATAATCGAAGCTTTGTGCAAGTTCCCTAAATCGCGTTCTCAATGTTCGTTTCTACTTATGTTCTTTCCTGTGTTTCTTTTTTTTTCCTCCTTTGAAAGAAAAGGGGATGTATCGTATCTGGCGCAGCGCTGGCTTCGCATCTATGGCACGTGTGACGTGACAGCTATCGGTATCGCCCATGACACATTGTGGTGAGGGAACACACCCTCTCCCACTTAGTGTATATATACACGGCTGTTGAATAAACGGGGACGCTTTCCGCTCCCCTTGCTTGGAGCCTCTGGTTATGTCTTGCCTGCAGCACCACACGATACAGTAATCTATCATGAACAACGAATAGCCGGCGATAAGCAATTCCAGTGGGACGAGCAAAACAATAATATATCCCCTTTAAAATCGGGACGGAATTCACAAAGCTGCGCTGTCCTTATGCAATTTCTTAGCCCAAAAGTTTTCTTGTTTAGGTAAGGGGGCAACCGAAGTGTCGGGGCATTCGGCGAAGCTCTGAATAGACGAGAAGAAAATGGAGGTGCGCTCAACAGATAGCACAGACGCACTACACACGCAGTCGAGGCTATATTTTATCGGCAAATCACTGCGCACGCCTATTCGACAGCTTCCTTCTCCGGGCGTCTGCTACAGCGCCAGCAAGCGCAACCGCGCTCGCCCGTTCACCCAACCGCCGTCAATTGCATTCTTCTCATATTTCTGTAAGAGACGGGACCGACGCACACATAGTGACATATTCTGGCACAGAAAGAGGTGCTATGTCGGAGCAATTACCGGTCAGGTCCTAAACCCGCCTGTATACATCACCACCACCCTATAACAAAGCAACCTAATGTCTTTATTTCGATCCTAATCAAGGAAATGAAAAAAAGCTTCATAACGTATTGTTCGTATGGCCTCAAGGCTAGTGGCCTAGCAACCGTATATTCACAGGTATGGTATGTCATTGCGATATGCTCAATATCAGCGTCCTCGGCAGCCGCTACCGTCTAAGGTGCTGCTCGACGATGTTGTCGATTGCCAACCTATGAAGAAATGCGCGCTCCCTTCGCATAGGATCACTGTCGAGGGCATGGATGGCTACGGAAGCAGCCCTAAAGATAAATTTTAAAAAATCCGTGGCTACCGACACTCCCAAGTTTTGACAGAAAACTTCACTACGTAACATCCGCACCTCCACATCTCATTGCCTATTAGACTTTGACATCGCATCAGCGCTCATCGCTCCTGTTTGGCTTTTCCTCAGCTGATAAAACACGATGATGCCTCGCAGCAGGTAAAGAGTTTGTTTTTTTTTTTTAGGTTCAGGCGGCCGCATTCTGAGAGAGCCGAAATGCGCAAAAGCGCATATACATAAAAAATTTGGAGACCGGTAATTAACCATAGGTTGGTTATATCAGCGTCTTCAACCCCTTACTACGCTATCTGTGATTGCCCAAGTGGCACCTCATAGAGCTCAAGGACAATTATTCATATCACCACCATACCCAGCACCAACACTGCCATAAATTTATCAGCCTAACAAAAACGCATTCTCAAGTGCCCGTAAGAATACTGAACAGCACCGTACACGAAGCACATAGAGGTTCAACATTCCACCTGGTTTCAGATCAAATCTGTTCCAGTCATCAATCTGACGCACTTTGGTCAAAGTACTGACTACACATCTAGTGTGATGCCAAGGTGGGTGGTGGCATCTAAGCGGCACCCTACGGCGTTATGTAACAAGTGAATGCGGACTCGCAGTGCGAAGCGAACTGCGGCTCAACAGCAACTGTCCGCTAAATATCGCACAAATTTTGGATGCTGCAAAACGTCATCAGCTTACTTTTATGTGCACTGCAGGATAGAGACTGCTCCCAGAGATCTATATTTACAATGAACATGCGCTAGCTGATTCAAAGTTACGCCTGCAAATTTCCTGATTTTATACCTTACCTCATTTTACGCCTTCGTCAACAGTGCTTCCTTTCCCCTATAGCACCAACTCTGTATTTCTAATGGATCACCGATTATGTGCCCTATGAATTACGCGCCCTGTCCAACGCTAATTTTTTCTCTTAATCTGCACTGCCACAACCAACACATTTGCTCTCTGGCCCACACCACTCTCTTTTTCTCTCTCTTAGTGTTAGGTCTAACATTTTTCGTTCCATATGGCTTGTTTGAGCGCTCCTTATTCTCAAGCTTCATTGTTAACCGCCAAGTTTCAGCCCAAGTTTCTGCCAAATTGAAGGTCGTACAGGTCTACGCCCCTACATCCAGTCATGATGACCAGGAAGTTGAAAGCTTCTATGAAGACGTGGAATCGGCGATGGGTAAAGTCAAAACCTAATACACTATACTGATGGGCGATTTCAATGCCAAGGTAGGCAAGAAGCAGGCTGGAGACAAGTCAGTCCTGGTATATGGCATGGGCACTAGGAAAAGCAGGGGAGAGTTATAATAGAATTTGCAGAATAGTACATTATGCGGATAATTAATACCTTCTTCCGCAAGCGGGATAGCCGAAAGTGGACGTGGAGGAGCCGAAATGACGAGACTAGAAATGAAATAGACTTTATTCTCTACGCTAACTCTGGCATCATACAAGATGTGGAAGTGCTCGGCAAGGTGCGATACAGTGACCATAGGATGGTAAGAACTCGACTTAGCCTAGGTTGAGGAGGGAACACAAGAAACTGGTACATAAGAAGCGAATTAATGAGTTAGCGGTAAGAGGAAAAAGAGAGGAATTCCAGATCAAGCTACAGAACAGGTATTCGGCTTTAACTCAGGAAGAGGACCTTAGTGTTGAAGCAATGAACGACAGTCTTGTGGGCATCATTAAGGAGTGTGCAATGGAAGTCGGTGGTAACTCCGTTAGGCAAGATACCAGCAAACTATCGCAGGAGACTAAAGATCTGATCAAGAAACGGCAGTGTATGAAAGCATGTAACCCTGCAGCTAGAATAGAACTGGCAGAACTTTCGAAGTTAATCAACAAGCGCAAGACAGCTGACATAAGGAAGTATAATATGGATAGAATTGAACATGCACTCAGGAACGGAGGAAGCATAAGAACAGTGAAGAAGAAACTAGAAATTGGCAGGAATCAGATGTATGCGTTAAGAGACAAAGCCGGCAATATCATTACTTATATGGATGAGATATTTCAAGTGGCTGAGGAGTTCTATAGAGATTTATACAGTACCAGTGGCACCCACGACGATAATGTAAGAGAGAATAATCTAGAGGAAGTTGAAATCCCACAAGTCACGCCGGAAGAATTAAAGCAAGCCTTGGAAGCTATGCAATCGGGGACGGCAGCTGGGGAGGATCAGGTAACAGCAGAATTGTTGAAGGATGGTGGGCAGATTGTTCTAGAAAAACTGGCCACCTTGTATACTCAATGCCTCATGACCTCGAGCGTAACGGAATCTTTGAAGAACGCTAACATATTCTTAATTCATAAGAAAAGAGACGCCAAAGACTTGAAAAATTATATACCGATCAGCTTACTGTCCGTTGCCTACGAAGTTTTTACTAAGGTAATCGCAAACAGAATCTGAAACACCTTAGACTTCTGTCAACCAAAGGACCAGGTAGGATTCCATAAAGGCTACTCAACAATAGACCATATTCACACTATCAATCAGGTGATAGAGAAATGTGCGGAATATAACCAATCCTTATATATAGCTTTCATTGATTACGAGAAAGCGTTTGATTCAGTCGAAACCTCAGCAGTGATGGAGGCATTACGGAATCAGGATGTAGATGAGCCGTATGTAAAAATACTGAAATATATCTATAGCGGCTCCACAGCCACCGTAGTCCACCATAAGGAAACAACAAAATCCCCATAAAGAAAGGGGTCAGGCAAGGAGATACGATCTCTCCGATGCTATTCACAGCGTGTTTACAGAAGGTATTCAGAGACCTAGATTGGGAATAAGGGTTAATGGAGAATACCTTAGTAACTTGTTATTCGCGGATGATATTGCCTTGCTGCAGATGATATTGCCTCGCTTAGTAACTCAGAGGACCAATTACAATGCATGCTCACTGACCTGGAGAGGCAAAGGAGAAAGGTGGGTCTAAAAATTATTCTGCAGAAAACTCAAGTAATGTTTAACAGTCTCGGAAGAGAACAGCAGTTTACGATAGGTACCGAGGCACTGGAAGTGGAAAGAGAATACATCTACTTCAGGCCGGTAGTGACCGCGGCTCCGGATCATGAAACTGAAATAATCAGAAGAATAAGAATGGGCTGCGGTGCGTTTCGCCGGACTTTTCAGATGATGAGCAGCACCTTGCCATTATCCCTCAAGAGAAAAGTGTATAACAGCTGTGTCTTACCAGTACTCACGTACGGGGCAGAAACTTGGAGGCTTACGAAAAGGGTTCTACTTAAATTGGCGACGGCGCAACGAGCTATGGAAAGAAGAATGATGGGCGTAACGTTAAGGGATAAGAAAAGAGCAGATTTGGTGAGGGAACAAACGCGAGTTAATGACATCTTAGTTGAAATCATGAAAAAGAAATGGCATGGGCAGGACATGTAATGAGGAGGGAAGATAACCGATGGTCATTAAGGGTTACGGACTGGATTCCCAGGAAAGGGAAGCGTAGCAGGGGGCGGTAGAAAGTTAGGTGGGCGGATGAGATTAAGAAGTTTGCAGGGACGACATCGCCACAATTAGTAAATGACCGGGGTCATTGAGTATGGGAGAGGCCTTTGCCCTGCCCAGGCTGATGATGATTATGATGATGATGAGGATCATGATGATGATGATGATGATTCTGCCACATATGACACTACTTGAAGAATGTTAAGTTCGCATTTACAAGTATGGCACTTTCGCCACCACGATACAATTTGCGATTACAATATTCAGAATGATAACCTGGTAACCTATACTAGTTGCCTTCATTGCCAGATAACCATGTTTCCGACAAACATAAGATAGAGAATGAATGATTAAGCAAAGAAAGGAACGCAACAAGATCATCATGGTGTTTTCTAAGACTGCGGATGTTCAGGTGTAGAAGCGATAATGCTGATGACTTTTCGTGAAACAAGTCTGCCGTTTCTTGGCATGTGTAGGTAGCCATGATGACATAAAGCCGGTTTAAAATAAGAAACGACACCTTATCTAGCGGACGATACCAAGGACTTCTGCACATCGGTCATCCGGGCTTTGATTCTGAATCGCGCTGTAATGTGGCTTCCATTCTTCGCGGGCATTTGGTGTGCAGTGTCTAATCTGTATTGGCGATTGGGCAACCAATCTTCTCACCAATAGTTTGGACCAATGCCAGGCAGTCTTCGCCTTTTGACTTGGGGATGCATTTCAGCTCAACATTACTGAGTGGCGAATATTGTTCGAGATCACACATTTGTTGACTAAGTTTCTTATTTTCATCTCTCAAGACCTTGTGTTCTTTTTTCAGTGCCTCATTCTCATTTTTCACAGATTCACATATGTCATTAAACATCACTAGGCTAGTTTTCAGTTCGGCAACCTCCTCACGAAGAGCCTGTAATTCTTTTGCTTGTTCAACACAAGTCAGCACGCTCGAGTTTTGCAATGCAAAAAGTAAACACAAAATAGGGGCAGCTAGTGGAAGCGGGCAAAAACGCAATACGGAATAGAGTGCACGAAAAAGCAACGAACCTCGACGGAGCAACACAAGGATCAGAACTTGCACTCAGCCGCAACCACTGCTGCCTAAGTGGCGGGCAATGGGCAGTAATGACCCTTTTGTAGAGCTTCTAGTCCAGTAGATGGCGAACACAGTAGCTGAAGTTCAGTGCGGTAGTTGGAATGGAGTACACGTGCTGTGGATACAGCAGCAGCCTAAAAGTGCTGCCCAGTGGACCGTGCAGATTGGATTCGCCACCTGGACGGAGAAACACAATGATCAGCACTTGCACACAGCCGCAACCACTGCTGCCCAAATAGCGAGCAACGGAAAGTGATGACCTTTTTGTAGAGCTTCTAGTCCAGTAGATGGCGAACGAAGTAGCTGAAGTTCAGTGACGTAGTTGGAAGAAGTACACGTGCCGTGGATACAGCAGCAGCCCAAAAGAGTTGCCCAGTGGACCGTGCAGATTGGATTCGCCACCTGGACGGAGAAACGCAAGGATCAGCACTTGCACAAAGCCTCAACCACAGCTGCCCAAATGGCGAGCAACGGGAAGTGAAGACCTTTTTGTAAAGCTTCTAGTCCAGTTGATCGCGAACGCAATAGCTGAAGTTCAGTGACGTAGTTGGAAGAAGTACACGTGCCGTGGACACAGCAGCAGCCTAACAGTGCTGCCCAGTGGACCGTGCAGATTAGATTCGCCACCTGGACGGAGAGACGCAAGAATCAGCACTTGCACACAGCCGCAGCCACTGTTGCCCAAAAATAGCTGATACATCGTACAACATTTGACACAGTAGCATAAGGGGCCGTGCGCACGGCAGCAAGGATAAGCAAACATCGTCGCTACGATATTACATTGCGTTGCGTCTTCTCACCTACATGAAAAATAGCCGCGGGTTTAGGCACTACATCTTGGTGTGGCCGCCGCGCCCACTGCCGGATGGTTCACGTGAAGCTTTTTTGTAGCCGCAGCCCTCGATGCCAATATCTCTGCTAGTACCAGAAAGGACAAGGTAGCGCCGCAAGTGACGCCATCATACGGCCGGCGAAGAAGTGCGCCATGAAGTTATAAATTTTCCATTGTTGTGTCGGGCGCTAAATGTTGAGGCCATAGCGCATCATTCGCCGCCGTTGTAGGTGATAAGTGAAGCAAACTAAGGACGACCTGCATGCAAAATAGCAGCTGGTTTAGGTACTGCATCTTGGTGTTGCTGCCTTGCCCAATTATGTTGAAGTTTGGTTCTGGAACAATGATCGTCGGGGTATATGCGCCATAATCCGAAAGGAGAAACGCATTGCAATCACTTTCGCAACATGCTTATAAATGCCCGGTTTGACAGCCGTAAAACCTGGTCCCTAATAAATGACCTCAGATGTGTTCGTAACTAACTAAGTAACGATAACTACTTTCTTTCCCACTTTTCATCTGATGGCCAGAGTATACCAAATGATTTTAATGATTTCTTTTCTAAGATATATTGTTTTCCCAGACCACATCCGGATTCATGTACACTAAAAACAAAAAACCTGCACTCGGCTTATCTGCCGCTTCTGACTGATTGTGACCTAAAAACAATTATTTTTAGTCTTAAGCTCAACAAGTCTGTAGGTAACGATGGCATCTCCGTCATTGAGCTTCGAAGAAACTGTAGCTGCATCAAGGATGTTTTTATAGCAATAATTAATCATATCTTGTCATGTTGCTCTATTCCAGTCAGATTGAAAACGGCGATCATTATACCACTCTATAAGAAAGGATCTCGAGGCAAAGTAGAAAACTACCGCCCTTTATCAGTTTTACCTTGCATAACACAACTTTTAGAGAAACATATGCTGCTCACTATCGATACCTTCCTTTATACTAGCGACATGTTATCACCGCAGCAATAAGGTTTTATAAAAGGCAAAGGCACTCAGGCACTATTGAATGATTTTTACGATTTCCTTAATTTTTGTTTCGAAACTAACCAGGTAGCGGGCGCATTGTTTCTTGATGTAAGCAAGGCATTTGACAGTGTCTGCCATGACTTGCTGTTAACAAAGCTTTCGATGATGGGATTCCGTGGTTCGTTTCTGTCACTTCTCGCTAACTTACTCCGGGACCGGTTTCAGTACGTCTCAGTTCCAACTTTCACAGCAGCCTTTCGCCAATCAAAGCCGGTGTTCCACAAGGTTCAGTATTAAGCCCTCTTCTATTTAACATTTACTGTAATGATCTGTCTAATGCAGTGCCCATTAAGATATGTGAGTATGCTGACGATAAAGTGTTAGTTTCTCGTGCAAATCAATATTCTGATGCACCTTCTCATTTACAAGAAGCAGCAGCGAAGGCAATGGACTGGTTCGCAACAAATTGAATCGATATTAAGGCATTAAAAACGCAACTTGTCTGCTATCTAAGTCCTTTAAAGAGAGTACACTTGACTAGGGAAGTAATATTACATAATTCACATTGCAATCCATGTTGTTGCGATCCTATAGACTGCACATCTTCCATAAAATATGTCGGTTTGTGTTTCGACAGCAATCTCATGGAATTCGCATGTTTCTTATGTCTGTCAGAAAATTCGCTCAGTGCTTTGCTTACTTTATTAATTCGTCACCTCATGCCGATATCAATCAGGAAAACCATACCGCATGCGTTGTGCTACACTGTTGTCCGATACGGAATTACTGCCTACGGACATTGCGCTCTTCGTCGGCAAAAAGTAATTAACTCCCTAATGCTCTCCCTTTTAAAAGTTATAGGTTATAACTTGAGTGTTGAAAGCAACACCGACATTTTTAAGGTCTTATCAATGCCAGCTTTTTCTTCGGTTTTACTGCTTACGATAGCCCTGAGACATTTCTGAGACAATCGTTATAAAGTATACCTTATATAACTCCCCGTAGCCTAAGACCAAAATGGCGTTATGAAATATCTCGTTGTGCAACAAAACACCGCGAAAGAATGCGCGAATACTATGTTCCTGTGTTGTTTAATTATTTACCTTGTAACGTGCTGCTGTCCACATCAAAATATAAGCTCAAGAAAGCGCTAAAACGTGCGGATCTGGGCGGTTATAACATATAAAGAAATAGACCTCACTTACCTCCTCCTGTGTTACGCCTATAGAGTGGCTATGGTAAAAAATGTGACGGGACAGTTTATTTCTGCAAAGGTTTCATTGGAGCATTTCTGTTTTCTTTAGCTCATCCTGTTGTTTATAATCGCGTACTCATTTTTACTGTGCCGTGCAAACTAATCATGTGGCATGCTGATAATTGTACGCGCCAGATATGCATCTCAAACCTGTATGTGTGCATATACTTACATGTATTATAAATGCGTATAATGTGTGTCAGTGCATATATACACATTTATCGCTTCCCTGTATTCCTTTTTTTTTTACTATTGATATTGTAACGGTCTGTATGCTTCCTGTCACGCTCTGCTAGTCAAGCCAAATGTGGCTTCGGCAGGCCTGATGAATATATTAGGTTTTATAGAAATAATAAAAGACTTCATTATTTTTATTATTACTATTATTATTATTATTATTATTAATATTGTAGTATTATTGCTAGTATTGCTAGTATTATTGCTAGTTCTGTCATTTGCTGCCACATGGAAACGAAACTGGAAAAAAATGTTGAAGGCACTGTAGGATATGTATAATACTACATGCCCTCTTTTCTTGTTTCTTGTATTTCTTTTGTCACTGATTTCAACTGATTTTCTGTTTTATTTTGTTTTGATAAGCTTCACGAGCTTTTAATTTCTGAACACGTTGCCATATTGACTTTGTTTGCCTACATGCCGGGCCAAGTCACGCAAGCCACTTGGTTGGCTTTGACGGGCGTGCCTTCTAATGTACGATTATTGCAAGATGGCAATTATTATTATTATTATTATTATTATTATTATTATTATTATCTACAATTTCCTCGGCGCATGCGACGGTCTTGAGCTTCTTGACGTGCTTAAACTCCAGGCTGAAGTTGGTCAGCATCACTCGCGCTTTCCCTCCATGCAGTCCAGCGATCCCTCTTGCGACGCAAATTTCACAATCTAGCAGTGGACGTTGATCACCCTCGATGGCGCCTTGTAGGTCTGCGGGTGTTCCGGTGCCGACGGAGATGACAATGCTGGAGAGAGGCGGGATACTCACTTGATCTTCGAGCATACTCAACGCGTGGTGAATGCGAGAGCTGCTCGGTGGTATCGCTTGATCTTCCGACAGCGTTATCGACTTTGACTTCAGGTCGATGATTCCGCCATGTTGGTTCAGGAAGTCCATGTCGAGAATGACGTCTAGTCAACCCTGTTGGAGGATAACGAAGGTGGCAAGTTAAGTCCGGGCATGAACGGTAATTCTTGCCGTGAACATTCCAGTCCGCTTTATTATGTGTCCTCCAGCGTTTCGAATTTGAGGGCCTTCACAGGCATTCTTTATTCAACTGGGCGCCGATGGGTCCACCTCTCATGATGCAGTAGCCGGCTCCTGTGTCCACTAAGGCGCTGACTGCGTGGCCGTCGAGAAGCAAGTCGAGGTCGGTGGTACTGTCTTGCGTTGCAGATAGGCCTTGGCATCGGACCAAGACTGCGTCTTGTGGACCTGAAGCTGCAACGTTGCGTCGTCAAGTTGTCTTTCGTCGGCATATTTTTTGTTTCCAGACTTCGTTGGGTTGGCGGCGTGTCGGTGGTGTGTCATCGAAACAGGCTTTTCGGCGTCTGCGGCGGACGACCAGCAACCGCACCTTCATCGGTTGTTGCTTTACGTTTTCCTGATAAGGGCTTTCAGACCAGTCGCGGGCTCGGCCAGTGTATTGTCGGCGTTGCGGTGACCGGTAGCAGGCAGGTTACGGCGAATGGGATGGTCGTCATGGGCTCAACTTAGCGGTGGCTAGGTAGTCAGCGATATCACGCGCGGCCGTTCACCTTGCTGCGGGCGCAGCGCATTGAAGGCGAACCCTCGCAGACCCAGGTCACGGTATGGGCATCGGAGGTAGACGGGGCCTGCTTCTCCGCAGTGATAGCACAGCTGACTCTGGTGGGGGGGGGGGGGGGGGCACACATTTGTCTTCCTTGGGTAGTGGCGTATGGTGGTGGCGGCGGACGAGGGAATTGTGGCGTCACAAGGCCCTGGCGCGGGCTCGGAGGGGGACCCAGTGACCATCGAACTTCGTCCTTGACTTGACTTGTCAGTGATCGACGACACCTGAGGTTGCGACGAAAGGAAGAATGCGCAGTTCTTGCGCATTCTTGCACCCTGATGGTCTCTCGGGGGTCAACGGAGCCCAGTGCCTGGATTGTGCACTGCGGCGTAAGCACTTGGCGGTTATATTGCCTAGTGCACATTTCCAGACTTTTGTCAATTGCCGTTCCCTCGTTCATGAACACAGCAACGGTCTTCGGTGGGTTGCGAATCAGTCCAGCGAAAAGTTCTTGCTTTACGCCTCGCTTCAAGAAGCGGACATTTTATCCTTGGACATTTCCGGTTTGGCGTGCCGGAAAGGACCAGTCATCTCTTACGTGAAGACGGCGATGGTCTCATTGGGTAGTTGCCCTCGGGTTTCCAGCAGAAATTCGGCCCTTTCTTTTCGGACAACGCTCATGAAGGTCCTCAGGAAGTAACGGCGGAACAGGTCCCGCGTTCTAAGGCTGGACTCCCATCTCTCGAACCAGGACCTCGCGGCACTTTCCAAGGATAAGTACATATTCAAATTCAAATTCAAGTTTATTTACCAGACAATAAGCTGGAAGGTCCGCTGGGCTAAAAGCCGTAAAAACGGCTTGACGGGGCCCAGGTAACCGTTACATGGCAGCGGCTATACAGAGCGCAGAGGAAAAGTACTAAGATACACTGTTACAAAAAAATGACAAAGATGCAGATCACAATGCATAATATAACATTCACAAATCACACAAATACATTTGAAATACGATGCACATGAAAATGCATATGCAAATTTCGACATATAGTACCGCATATTTACACTCACACAAACACTCTAAAAATGCTGCAAAAAATGTTTTTAATAACCGATTTGCAAGCAGTATATATGTTATATATAGTAGATATTTTAAGATACTGAATCTTTTACTAGCAAACGATAGAACAAAAGAAAGAACGTAACTGTTTTTTACTGCAACTGGTTGTGTTTTCATACGTGTTTAGTGTTGTTGGGACGTTGTATGCCAAAGTTTGATATTTATAAGTGGTACGAAAACGCGGTATAGACCATATATGGGTGTTTCTTGTAGGTAGTGTAATAGCACGACGCTCTAGACATGATAAGGCTGTAATAAAGTCCGAGAGTTCTCTGTTTGAAAAGTAGAGTGCGTTCAACAAGCGGTATGAGTAAACATTGTCAACCCGAACTATACTGAACCTTTCAAATGATTTGCGTGTGTTTCCCAGACGTTCAATGTTTCCAACGTAGCGAATTATCCTTTTTTGTAGAACAAGTATTTTATTTATGTTTCTTTTTGTTGTTGTGCCCCAAATCAATGTACAATAATTTAGATGCGAGTTAAATAATGCGCGATATATTTGAAGTTTGGCCTTGAGTGGCAGCAGACTACGGCAGCGAGACACGACTCCTGTTACAGATGAGATTTTCCTACATAGGTAATTAACGTGAGCATCCCAACTTCAGTTCGATGAAAAGTAAACCCCAAGTATTTTATGCGTATCAACAATATCTATTTGCTGTGAATCAAGAATTAACGGCTGGTGAGTAGGTACTATTTTATTTTTAGCATGAAATATTACAGCTTTAGTTTTATTTGGATTAATCTTTATTCGATTGATTTTTGACCACGAGGAAATCTCCGAAAGTACGTAGTTAGCTCTGGATATTAGATGAGGCAGGTTAATGTCAGAGATATGTATCGTTGAATCATCTGCGTATATTACGTACTTAACTGTTGTGTCCGTGTTCACGATATCGTTGATATAAACATTGAACATCAGGGGGCCCAGAATACTCCCTTGCGGTACACCGCAAGTGATAGGTAAGAATGACGAGCTACATTTATTAATGTGTACACTCTGTAATCTGTTTTGAAGATAGGATTCTAGTAAAGATAAGCAACTACCACGAATGCCATTTGATTCTAGTTTGTGCAAAAGAATGCTGTGGTCAAGGGAATCAAAAGCCTTGCTGAAATCTAAAAAAATACCGAGTGTGAATTCGTTTTTTTCAATGCGATGAACTATAGCTTCTTTCAGTGTCAGCAATGCAGTTTCAGTAGACCTGCCGCTTCGAAAGCCAAATTGTGCGTCTGTTAGGACATTAAATTTATTGAAGAACCGCGTAATTCGAACAAAGATAATTTTTTCTAGGCACTTAGAGAAGACAGGAAGGACAGAAATAGGTCTGTAATTACTTTCTACGTTACGATCGCCTCCCTTAAAAATGACTGATACTCTGGCTCTTTTCATAGCTTCTGGAAAAACTCCGGATTCAATAATTAAGTTAAAGATATGTGCAAGAACTTCTGTGAAGAAATGTATGACGTGTTTTATAGCAGAGATCTGCAAATTATCGGCATCGAGTGATTTAGTATTATTTAAGCACATAAAAGTCCGACACACTTCATTTTTATCTGTTGGATCAAGAAAGATGCTCTGCTTCATATTACCGTGTCCTGTAGCCAATTGCATATGTTCATTACATGGAGTTACTGCGTTTAGAAAGTGGCTGTTGAAGTGATTTGAGAGTGATGTGCCAGTTAAATCACGACTGCCAAGTGTTAAGGATTCAGGCAGAGCATGTTTATTTTCACGGCCAAGTATATTATTGATGAGCTTCCAAGTGGCGTTACATCGTTGTCGACTAGCATGTTCAAAAATACGACGATAGTAGGCTTCTTTAGCACGTCTAAGTTCTGCATTTAGTCGATTTCGAAGTTTCTTAAATTCTTTCAAGACTTCCATAGAGCGTGTGCGCAAGAATGAATGATAACAGATATTTTTACTTTTTATCATTTTCAGATGCTCACGGGTGACCCAAGGTTTTTTAGACTTTTTCACAGGTTTGAAAGGAAAATGTTTCGTGTAGATACGAATAAAAATTTTAATTAAATCATCATAAGCGTCATTTGCAGTTTTCTTATCCTTTACAGTGGACCAGCTTTGATTCATTATGTCGTTTTTGAATAATTCAATACTCTCAGCTGTTATTTGTTGAATAATCAGCTGCTCCTGTCGTAAATTTTTATTTAGTGGTTCGTTACCGTAATTTAGAAAGACAGGACAGTGGTCACTAATATCAGATGTAATAGTACCTGCGCTGTAGACCATAGTGTCAATATTTGTCACAATAAGATCTAAAGCCGATGCTGTGGAGCATGTAATACGAGTGGGCGTCGTAATTAAGTTAGTAAATCCAGTGGAATTTAACAGGAGGTTTAGTTCGCGGGTGACATTGGTTTCTTCCATCATATTAATATTGAAATCTCCTGCAGAAACCAGGTGTAAGCTGTTATTGCAAAAATATTCCAAAAAAGTTTCATAGAACTGCAAGAAATTGGTAATACTTCCGCCTGGGGGTCGATACAGTACAGAAAACAGCTCAAGCTTACAATTAATTGTTAGTATTTCATAATCATCAGTTACTACAGTAAATTGAGGGACAATATGGCAATTCTTTTTTGTTGTAATGAGCAGGGCCACACCCCCACCTCGTTTGTTTGGACGATTTAGGGAAAATAAATTGTAACCGTCCAAATTGAATGCCTGATCATCATTTCTTCCCCAAGTTTCCGTCAACATGATAGCGCTAAAGGTTAACTGAAATTGTTCCAGAAGAATTGCGACATCATCCTTCTTGTGGTTAAGTGATCTTGTATTAATATGTAGAACTGAGTCACTTGTTTGATGACGTGAACTAATGCACTGGGGAAGGGCGAGCTCCAGATAATCCATATCAGGAAGAAAAAAAAAGTTACTATAAACACAGGCAAGCACGTTACTCTAGTTCAACAACCGCCCTGCCTTACAAAAATCTTATCGATGTCGCGCTCGCTTGGTATGTGCACAACAGGTGTTGCGTCGGACTGTCTAGCATATATCTTTCCGTTAAAGGACCACACCGATTTCCATTTCATTTCATATTTTTTTTTTCACCGCAAGTGACAGCAGCCTTTTCAGCGTCGGGCAAAGATGCTCATCTACGTACACAGGCGGCGAAGAAGGTGTTGAGCTGCTTATGCCCAAGTCTGCATTAGTGAGGAGTGCCTTTTGGCTTTTCTCAGTACATTATCGCGCTGTACACGAGACTTGAACTGAACAACAACGTGGCTTTTGTTCTCTATTCTACTTGGTACGCGGTGACATGCTTCCATGTCACTTCTAGCAATCGGCTCACCGATGGCTGCACCAAGTTTGCACAGCAGGTCATGGACACATTCGTTTTCCTTCTTAATGACACCCTGCAGTTCCAAATTCACGTTCCTAGAGTACTGCTCACTGCTAGTTACTCGATGCTCTAGATCATTCAAAGAGTTTTTTAGGGTCGCGTTGTCTTGGCGCAGAGTGGCATTTACAGTTTCGAGCTGAACGTTTTTGGCGACAGCTTCGTCCAGTTTTTTCTTTAAGTCTGCGATTGTGTCATGAGCATAGTCGATAGTTTTCGTCATGTTTCTTTGCTCTGTTTTCAATTCTCGTATATCATTTCTGAAATCTCTTTCTACAGTCTCACGGAACATTTTAAGTTCCTGCTGTATTTCTTCCTTAAATTTCAGGCATTCCATCTTTACTTCCTCTTTGAGTTTTGCCATAACAAATCAGTTTCTGACTTTTAAAACCGAGGTATGGAAATGACAAACAAATACGGCAACACACAGAATAGCACTGACAACTTGGCAGCAGCGGCGGAGCACTGAACAGAAAAATTCGCTAGAAGAAATGCAATTCGCCTAAACACTGACCTGTACAGAAGCAGATAAATTAACACGACGTTCACAGTTCCGTCGCCACTGCCAAGTGAAGCAGCCGCTGACGGGAATGCTCCTCTGGTAGACTGTAGCTTGTCACGTGGTATGAGGCAGTAGTAGCACGCAGGCGCCCGACAGCACGCAGGCGCAGCTTGTTCCACGCCAACCTTGCGTCCGAGCTTGGGCGCTTGGGCCGCCTGGGTGTCACCGGTGAATGAATGCACGTGAGCCTGTACAGAAGCAGGTAAATTAACACGACGTTCACAGTTCCGTCGCCACTGCCAAGTGAAGCAGCCGCTGACGGGAATGCTCCTCTTGTAGACTGTAGCTTGTCACGTGGTATGAGGCAGTAGTAGCACGCAGGCGCCCGACAGCACGCAGGCGCAGCTTGTTCCACGCCAACCTTGCGTCCGAGCTTGGGCGCTTGGGCCGCCTGGGTGTCACCGGTGAATGAATGCACGTGAGCCTGTACGTAGCTTATCCTCAAAGGTCCAGTTGTAGAAGGTTGAGATATTTTCGAAGGTTCCGAACCAAGGGCCTGACAACGTAGAACTAGGGCGCCTATAATGTAAAGCTATTCCAAAGTTTTCTATTCCAACTCTGCATAAGCCCTCTGCAATTGGTCAAAAACTTTTTTGAACCAACAACACGTCGCCTCTTTGTCAACCGATCTCACGAAACCGCGATGGCTCCCCATCTGATATGACGCGTACACACTAATTATTCACGATTGGACCGAACAAAAACAAATAGTTATTTCTGATTCCACACCGTTTCTTCGTTAGTCCTTGGCTATTGGTCAAAAGTTTAGCGGCTGCACCCGCTTCATCCGCCTGTCACGCGACGTCACAAAAATGCGGAAACTTACAGCGTCAAAGGGACGTGTATTCCTTAAAGAACCATTTTTATGCCGAACAGAATGAATTTTTTCTTAATAGCCGCAGGTTTCCCAGTTCTGAAAGCAATAAAAAATGGCTGCCGCCGATCACTCAGGCACTGGCTGCTCGCGCCTGCCGGAGAGCATGGGTCTATTTGTGTGCAATAAAGCTTTTCGCGTGGCCGTGTAACGTTTTCGAACATTTTCGGCACGTTTACGACCTCACTCTGCCAACTCTTATTTGCTGAGGACACATTTTAGTATAAAGAAGCAGTGAAGAAGAAACTAGGAATTGGCAAGAATCAGATGTATGCGTTAAGAGACAAAGCCGGCAACATCATTACTAATTTGGATGAGATAGTTCAAGAGGCTGCGGAGTTCTATAGGTATTTATACAGTACCAGTGGCACCCACGGCGATAATGGAAGAGAGAATAGTCTAGGAGAGCAGCATTCCGGGCAAGTTGGTAATCCATTGCTTAAATGATATTGCGCGACATAAAAACGACACGGACGTGAAAGAAGACGACACACCAAGCGCAAAGAAGGCGGTTTTGCTGTGTTACGTGTGAAGACTTTAACGCCAAGGCTCTAGAAGCCATCAGTGCCACGTTTAACTGTCATAGGGAGGTGTCGCTGGCCAAGGTAAAGGCTGTGGCAAAGCGCATGTGCAACAGACTTAATCTGCAAAAATTAACCAAAGCCTTTGAAAACAGCAAGCGAGATCATCTACAAGCTTTCTTCAGTGCCAAAACGCATAAACCCGGTGTTCCGTTACGGGTGATTGTGTCAGAAATCGATACTTGGCAAAAGCCGTTGGGGGTGTTTTTACAACAAAGTTGGGCCTTCTGCCTGTCAGCGACCCTTTCCTCGTGAAGAGCTCAGATACTGTAATTGATTTTTTGAAGTCACATTCTGACCGTGGTCTTCAGGCGTTTTCTATTGATGTAAAGTATTTTTATTATTCCTTGCCGCATAGAAGCGTACTGTCCTGTGTCGAGCAATGTATTGATAAGTATGGTGCTGTTTCCTTCCAGAATGAGGCCGGCATGTCTTGCAGTCAATCTTTAGAACTTTTACAGATTTATCTTAATTCCACCTTTATCACTTGGGATAACCAATGTTTTTTGCAGAAGAGCGGGGTTCGTATTGGCTCTTGCATTGCTCCCATTCTTAGTGACTTGTTTTTATCCTGTTTAGACCCTGACATTTCTTTACAAGTGCAAGGCACTGCAGTTTTTAAAACATTTAGATACGTTGATGACTTTTTAATTTTCATTGACTGCTCTTCTGATGCCTTCATTCTGGAAAGTAAGAAAGCGTTAGAAACGTTTCAGAAGTGCTTAGTCCCCCTTCAAACTACTCATGAGATGCCGCTAGATAGGTCTCTTCGTTTTCTTGATCTTCGCCTGAACTTTCAGGACAGCCACGCGTGTTGGTCGTATGAGCCGCGAGCCAACAAACCACTTCTGCATTATACGTCCGCGCATACTAAGCTTGTTAAGCGGGCCATTATCAGTTTGTGCTTCAAGAATGCCCTTAGCAAGTCTTGCTGTCATGTTGTGGATGCAAGCTTAGCAACGCAAACTTTACGGTTGTCCCTGGCTGGATATCCTAGGGTGGTGCTAGTGTCTGTCGCGGAACGCATCTTAAGAGAAACGCGATCCAGCACGCAGAAGTCAGTCGCCGATGCCCCTCCTGGCATACGCCCTAAAGTAAGTGTCATACCATACATGCACGGAATATCCCACAACTTGAAAAAGATTGCCCAAAGGGCGAACGTAAGAGTTGTTTTTTCTGCTCCCGACAAGCTCGGCAAGCTTTGCAGGCTGACTGATCCAAATGCCGTCCCTTCCGATAAGTGCAGAAAGCATCACCGAAAAAAGTTTGTCGAGTGTGTACACCGGGTGGTGTACAACCTACCGCTTTCATGTGGGAAGAAATATATCGGACAAACTGGGCGTTGCCTCAATGATCGGCTCCGCGAACACAGCAACAATGTAAAAAACGGCTCAGGTGGTTTCTTGGCGATGCACTGTCGCGATCATGGGTGCAAGCCTCTTAAGGATCAATGCACGATTGTTTCCCGTGGCAGAACGCAGCTCATCCGTGAGATATCTGAAGCGCAGATGATCGCGAAATTGGGTGATGCGTGTGTTAGCTTCCCGTCTCTGGCTCTCACAGAAAAAGAATTACGTTACTTGGGCGCGGCGTCACATGACACGTAACCGTGTTAAATGACTTCGCACTTCGTTTCCTTGTAAGCGCATGCGCGATCTACGTTGCCTGCCATGTATAAAATGGCGCAGTGGCACAATAAACTTTGTTGAAAGTTTGCGCTTGGTGTGTCGTCTTCTTTCACGTCGGTGTCGTTTTTATGTCGCGCAAAATCATTTAGGTCTAGGGGAATTTGAAATCCCACACGTAACGCCGGAAGAAGTAAAGAAAGCCTTGTGAGCTACGCAAAGGGGGAAGGCAGCTTGGGAGGATCAGGTAACAGCACATTTGTTGAAGGATGGTGGGCAGATAGTTCTAGAAAAACTGGCCACCCTGTATACGCAATGCCTCATGACCTCGAGCATACCGAAATCTTGGAAGAACGCTAACATAATACTAATCCATAAGAAAGGGGACGACAAAGACTTGAAAAATTATAGACCGATCAGCCTACTGTCGGTTGCCTACAAAGTATTTACTAAGGTAATCGCAAATAGAATCAGGGACGCCTTAGGTTTCTGTCAACCAAAGGACCAGGCAGGCTTCCGTAAAGGCTACTCAACAATAGACCATATTCACACTATCAGTCAGGTGATAAAGAAATGTGCGGAATATAACCATCACTTGTATATAGCCTTCATTGATTACGAGAAAGCGTTTGATTCAGTCGAAATTTCTGCAGTCATAGAGGCATTACGGTATCAGGGCGTAGACTAACCGTATGTAAAAACACTGAAACATATCTATAGCGGCTCCACAGCCACCGTAGTTCTCCATAAAGAAAGCAACAATATCCCAATAAAGAAAGGCGTCGGGCAGGGAGATACAATCTTTCCAATGCTATTCGCAGCGTGTTTACAGGATGTATTCAGAGACCTGGACTGGGAAGAATTGGGGATAAGAGTTAACGGAGAATACCTTAGTAACTTGTGATTCCCTGATGATATTGCCTTGCTTAGTTACTCAGGGCATTAATTGCAATGCATACCCACTGACCTGGAGAGGCAAAGCAGAAGGGTGAGAGAGAGAGAACTTTATTGAAAATGCCTGCAGAATCGGTTAGGCTTCCTCCCCGCAGGGAGGACAAGCTTTTACCCCGACGCGGCCACTACGTCAATCTCGTGCGTTGGGCTCCTCGAGGTCTTGGTCCCTCGCTACTTCCGCGGGTCCAAGAGGGCCGCCGCTCCATTCCTGGGAGTGCTGCCCCCCTTCGCCTCGGTTTCGCGCGATCGCTGCCTCTCTAGAGCTGCCGAGACCTACTGGACGGACTTGCAATTGAGCTGTCTCTTGATCATAGCTCCTTGTTGCAGCCTCTAGCTGCGGCGGGATCGTCGTCTTCTCGCTGGCTTCTCGCGGATTTGCGCTACAGTCCCAAAGGGTGTGAGCCGCGGTGGCTCTCTCCTTCGCGCAGTCTACACACGTCACTCGCGTACACGCTCGGACACACGTGCTTAGCTAGCACCAGGGTGAGCAGGGGCCCCGTATGTAACTATCTCTATAACACTGCCTCCTTCCGGGTTAGCCCCGGCTGAGGTGGTGGCATAGTCTGTTCAGTCTGTACCACTTCACTATTTCGTTGAAGGTGGTCATCTTGTCCTTGGCACTGCACCGCGACCAACACTCCGAGAAGTCCGTGCTTGCAGCTGCACGGTTGGTTAGTCCTCGCGCGGCCGAGTTGGCCGTCTGGTTGTGGTTGCATTACTTTAGTTGTCTGCAGATTAATTTTTAGAGGGTGGGTCTAAAATTAATCTGCTGAAAACTAAACTGTTGTTTAACAGTCTCGGAAGAGAACAGCTGTTTAAGATAGGTAGCAAGGAACTGGAAGTGGTAATGGAATACATCTACTTAGGGCAGGTAGTGACCGCGGATCCGTATCATGACACTGAAATAATCAGAAGAATAAGAATGGGCTGGGGTGCGTTTGGCCGGCATTCTCAGATAATGAGCAGCAGGTTGCCATTATCCCTCAAGAGAAAGGTGTATAACAGCTGTGTCGCACCAGTACTCACGTATGGGGCAGAAACCAGGAAACTTACGAAAAGGGTTCTGCTTAAATTGAGGCCGACGCAACCCGCTATGGAAAGAAGAATGATGGGTGTAACGTTAAGGGATAAGAAAAGAGCAGATTGGGTGAGGGAACAGACGCGAGTCAATGACATCTTAGTTGAAGTCAAGGAAAAGAAATGGGCATGGGCAGGACATATAATGAGGAGGGAAGATGACCGATGGTCATTAAGGGTTACGGACTGGATTCCAAAGGAAGGGAAGTGCAGCAGTGGACGGCAGAATGTTAAGTGGGCGGATGAGATTAAGAAGTTTGCAGGGACGACATGGCCACAATTAATACATGACCGGGGTAGCTGGAAAAGTATGGGAGAGGCCTTTGCCCAGCAGTGGGCGTGACCAGGCTGATGATGGTGATGATGGTATTTTAGTGGGATTCTTAACCTTCCGTTGCACGGCGCCGCGATTTTCGACCAGCCACCTCAATCTAAGAAGGGAAAGCGGACCAATCGCAGACGCTGGCACTGCCCTCTTCATTCAGTTATCGATTTTCAGCGCACTGGCTCGGCCCCATCGAATCCCTCTCCACATGAGCGTGCTCCTCGCCTCTTGTCAAACAATTGGATAAGACGAGCCGCACCGTGTAGGTAATGTTATTCGTTTTCCAAGCAAACGAGCGTGACCTAGAAATGAAGAGAGCGCGTGATTAAACTGCGGGTCACTGCCCGATGCTTGCGTTGGTGGTTGGACAAATTTGATGTCAGGAGATTGGGATAAAAACATACTGGAATAGTTTTACGTTATAAGGCCCCTATCCTAATAAGTTTTTATTCCAATCTCCTGACGTAAAACTTGAGTAACCGCCGATGAAAGCATCGAGCAATGACCCGTAGGCTTGTCTGAAGGGACCAACCAAGCGCTTTCCTCATTTATAGCAGGTCACGCTTGTTTGCTTTAAAATCGAATAAAAGTGCCTATTCGGAGCGGCTTGTCTTTTTGGCTGACAAGAAGCGAGGAGCACGCCAAAATGGAGAGGGTATCGATGGTGCCGAGCCAGTCGACTGAAAATCGATAACCGGACGAAGGGGATCGTGCCGGCGTCTGCGATTGGTCCGCTTTCCCTTACTTTGGCTGGTCGAAAATCACTGTGGCAATCAACGAAATGTTGAGAATGTTGCTATAACGGATCCTCAGCAAAGAACAGTTGGCATAGCGAGGTTGCAACCGTGCTGAATGTACTCGAAAACTTTACACGGCCACGGGATAAGTTTTATTATACGCAAATAAACTCATGCTCTCCGACAGGTGCGAGTCGCCAGCGCCTGAGCGATCGGCGGCGGCAATCTGTGATTCCTTTCGGAACGGGGCTGCCTGCGACTATCCAGAAAAAATAGTTTGTTTGGTTTTGTGAAAACCAAACATTGTTGGTTTTGCTAAACGCGTGACAGGCAGGTGAAGTGGGTGCAGCCCTAAAATGTTTGACCAATAGCCTACATTTAATGGCGAAAAGGCGCCGAATCAAAAATAACTATTTTTCTTTTGTTCGGTTCAATCATGCATGACCAGTGTGTACACGTCATATCAGATAGGGAGATAGCGCGGTTTTCATGACGTCGCGTCAGAGAGAGGCGACGTGGGGGTGGGTAAAAAAGTTTTTGACCAGTCGCGGAGGGCTGATTGCAGAATTAGGATAGAAAAGTTTCTAATAGCTTTACATTATAGGGGCCCCAGGTTTCCATATCATCTGACGAATCTCCACAGAACATAGGAGGCGCTCTGTGTTATTGAAGCACGATTGGGGACGCTGTGGCTGCCATTGTGGTTGTTGAGCTGGCCACGGTCTTACTGGTCCTATCAGGTAGGAGGCCATGCTGCGGTGGCAGTCTTTGCAGTCTGCGGCTAACTCGCTGGTCCTGGGCGACGTTGGTGTTCTTTTCGGGTTTCAGGCTCTGTTCGCGGCTTTGCGGCGGCGTTCGGTACATGAACGCACTAGCACCTCCACCAGATGTCACGTCTCAAGAAGGTAGCAAAACTGCGATTGAGCAAACTAGCATTCAATTGGGTGACCCTGTGGCCTCAAAAGCAGGCTACACTCAAAGAACAACTTTAGCGGCGAACACAGTCGGCGATCATCGAAAATCCAATTTTCCAGACAAGCGCGTATATATATATATATATATATATATATATATATATATATATATATATATATATATATATATATATATATATATATATATATATATAAATATATATATATATATATATATATATATATATATATATATATATATATATTTCAATTTGAAAACAGTACAAGAGAGCAGTAGGCTGCGTGTCTCAACCAGAGCAGCCCAGCCAATCTAGAGCTCGCGCCTCCCGGACGACTGGCGATGTGGCTGCAGCGCCGGGCATTCCTCTTCACTACAATGGCCCCCCATAGGACAAGGAGCCATCCTGGCGACTCATGATGAACATAGAATCATGGGGTCGTAATACGGCTTCAGGTGTTGTACGTGGACGGTTTCACGACCACGACAGCGTTCGTCCGTAGGTGGCGTGACAGGCTCGACAAAATAGTTCACAGGCGATGTCTGCGCTATAACCCGGTGGGATCCTTGATATTTGGAGACAAGCTTGGATGAGAGTCCAGCAGGAACGGCAGCAACCTAAAGCCACACAAGGGAGTCCGGAAGAAAGTGACAATGCGGGTGATCATCGTCACGTGCAGACATTTGTTGCCATTGGTCGACGGCTGCGAAGGAACGGGCGAGCTGACGACGTTCCTCTGCGCGGCGGGCAGCTTCAGAGATGGGCGTTGTGGGGGTCTCACCGCCGTGCTCTTGGGACAAAGGAACGACAACACAGTAGCGCAAACACCCACAAGGGCAGTTATTGCACCTTTCATAGATCAATGCCTGCTAGCCGAGTTGCTATACACAAAACACGCCCATGGGCACGCGACAAATCTAGAAGTCCGACTCACCGCGACCGGATAACGAGCGAATATCGAAAGAACGAGCCCCATGCTGAATCCCAACGCCTCGTCGTTCGCGCGTACGCTCCCGCGAATGGTGGCGCGTTCGAAGGAAGCCACGTGAGACGGTCTCACAGAAGCATGGATCGGTGCACGCGCGGGACGTCCGCGGCGCTCCCCGACCCGCACCCAAAGAGCAAGCGTCTTCTCCCTTCCGCCCCAAGTAACCCGACGTGAGGCGGCGTTAGCAGCGCAACACTCGCGCCATCTCTCGTACTGCGCTTAAACAACACCGGCCGCCGCGAGCGATACCGGAATACAGGAGACGGGAGCTATGCGGGGAAAACAACATATCAGGGGGCGCGTGAGAGTCGCGCATCCCCATATCCCCCAACCTGAAATCGCTACATATTCCGGAGAAACATGTCACACGGTCTAACATAAACGCGTGCTTCGCGATCAAGGTAGTACATGCAACAGTGGCCGCGCCGAGGAAATGTCCCCACGCTGTCCATAACATGCAAGCCGACATTGCCCTTGGGTACACCGTTAGTCCACTGGTCGCAGCAGCAGCTCTGCAAACTCGGCGGCACGATTCCAGGCCAGGACTCCGGAAACGGTGACGCAGCAGTCGGCACGAGCAAGCGTCGCTCGCACCGACGCACCCTCCAGGCGAAAGCCGCAGTAGCTGTCGGCGTCCACCGGCTCTTTTCTCCGAAGCCGAGGGTTGACATGACATGACAAGAACTTTATTTGAGTCCTGAGGGACTGAGACCTTGGGGAGCAAAAACCGAAGGTTCCCAAAGATCAAGTGGGTGGCCGGGAGATCAAGTCCCTCCGCAACGTCGTGGGTCCTCTGGAGAGCCTGGAGATGAATGTGGAGATTGCTGCTCTTGAGAGGTTCCTGCCATTGTACTTTCATGTTGGTGGAGAGGCTTAAGGGCTGGGCACAGCCAGAGCATGTGGTCAAAGGAGCATGAGTCATGACCATATTTGGGGCACGACTGTGAGTGTTGAGGATCTATCTTGTTAAGGGACCGAGGAGTAGGATATGAACGGGTTTGCAGGAGTCTGAGTGTGGTAGCCTGAGGTTTGTTCAATATGGGGTGAGGGGGTGGAAATGTCCTCCTGCCTAGTCGATAATGGGAAACGATTTCGTGGAAAGTACATAATGGATCTTTGTGGATGTTGACCTCGTTCCAAACCTGGCTACCCGCGACAGCGCGGTGCGTGAAATCACGCGCTCTCAGGTGGGCCTGCTCGTTAACATTACATCCAAGCGTGTTAGTGAGCTATCTATATGGGCTGGGAACCACGAGATTTGGCATCCTCCTTCGCTGCTCTCCCTAGTCGTTTGAAGTGCTTTGATCACAATACTGTTCGCCTGTTCAGATATGAGGGCGGACGAGAAGGATCTAACTGCTGCACGCGAGTCCGAGAAGACGATAGCGGGAACTTTTGAGCTGTGAAAAGCCAGAGCGATCGCCGCTTTCTCCGCCACATGGGCAAACTTCGTATAAACAGAGGCTGCATTGACCAGGTTGCACCCCACGTCTACAGCGAACTTATCCCCACTGTCATATCTGGCAGCATCAACAAAGAGGGCATCTAGTTTCTGCTGATTGATCTCTTTAAGGATGGACTTGGCTCTCGCGAATCTTCTACCCTCGTTATACACTGGGTGAATGTTTCGTGGGACAGGGTCAACCATGATGCGAGTTCTGGTTTCCCGGGTCAAGCTAACTTTGGTCTCCGGTTCGTGTCTGGGTTGGATTCCCGCTTCTTCTAAAATCTTAATCCCTGTCTTAGTGAATGAAAGTCTCATTATCTGAGCCACTGTGTGAGTTTCTATTAGCTCATCGATGGTGTTAGGGAGTCCTAGCTCCAGCAGCTTCTCAATGCTTGTGGACTGCGGAAGGCCGAGCACGCGCTTGAGGGCGGTTCTGATTAGGGAGCGGAGTTTGGCCTTTTCCGCTTTACTCCAATTAAGGTACGGCTTGATGTAGATGACATGACTAACGAAGAATGTCTGATAAGCTCTGAGCAAATTGTCCCCTTTGAGACCACCTCTTCGATTTGAGACGCGGGCTACAAGTCTAAGGAGATTACTAGCCTGCCCAGTGAGCCTGTTGAGGGCCGTCGAGTTACAGCCATTGGCATCCATGAGGAGACCTAGAATCTTGACCAAGTCCATCCTCGGTAAGGGATGCCCATTTTTAGCTCGAATTTCTATCGGCAGAGTTTCCAGAGGAGCAAGGTTTCTGACCCCCTGTCTGGACTGGCAGTATAGCAGTAGCTCTGATTTAGCGGGGTAGAGTTCAAAGCCCGTGTTTGAAAGAAAATCTTCGGTAGCCTCCGACGCGCTTTTTAACGAGTGTTAGAGCATGGCTAGCGATCCCCCCGGCGCCCAGATCGTGATATCGTCAGCATAAATGGCATGACCCACGTTCTGGATTGCAGCGAGGCGAGCGGAGAGTTCGTCCATGGCTATATTAAATAAGAGTGGGGAGGGAACCGAGCCCTGCGGGGTGCCGCAGGTGCCTAGTTCGTAGGGTCCTCCCGTGACCATGCCTAGTCGGAGGTGTGCCTTGCGATCCGCGAGGAAAGATCTGGTGTAATCATGAAACCACTGGGCCAGGTTGAGAGACGAGATCTCCGTCAGGATGTGTTTATGCGCGACCCTGTCGAAGGCCTTGGAGACGTCCGGTGCGAGGATTTCTCTCACGTCGCGAGTAGGGTTATGAAAGATTGCTTTCTTAAGCAAAAGCATAGCGTCTTGTGTGGACAATGCCTGTCTAAAGCCGATTAGGTTGTGTCTAAAGAGCTCCTTGTTTTCAATATGTTCAGTGACCCTGTTATGTATCGCGTGCTCCGCAACCTTGGCGATGCATGATGTAAGGGAAATAGGCCGCAGATTGTTTATATGTGGGGGTTTTTCTGGTTTGGGTATGAGTATCACTTTTGCGGTACGCCAGTCTACTGGTACCTATCCACTTTTCCATACCTCATTTATTTTGGCCGTGACTATCTCGATTGCCCTATCGTCTAGTTTCCTGAGGAGTTTGTTCGTGATTCCATTAAGTCGCGGGGCTCATCTGCCATTTAGATTGAAGAGAACGTGTCTGATCTCTGACACGGTGAAACGTTCGGCTAGATCAGGTGCCGAGAATCCCATGTAGTTCACACGCTCTACCGGACGATCCACGTCTTTGGCGAGGGGGAGGTAAGTACGTGCTAAGTTGTTGTCTAATTCCCTGTCGGTGAGACCGATTGCGGTTTGCTTCTTAATGAGCCTATCCGTTGCAAGGGTAAGGGTGTCCTTAGACTGTTTATCGTTGAGGAGACATTCCAGTAGGCTCCATTTGCTACCTCTTCGCATATGCCCGTCCGTTACGGTACACGTCTCATCCCATTGCTGCCGGGCGAGCTGGACCGAATAAGTTTCAATCTCCTTGTTAAGAAGCACGATTTTCGATCTGAGCCTACGATTAAGCTTTTTGGTCTTCCACCTGGCTGAGAGGGCGTTTGGCCTCCTGAAGGTGAGCAAGTCTCGAGTCCATTTCAGGAACTTCAAGATCCGTAATGATTTCTTTGGTTGCTCCTTTACCCGCAATGTTCAGATTCTCTAGCAGATCTGCATACGTTTCATCTGGCGAGATTGTTCCATTTCTGATTTTTCGAAAAAGGTCCCAGTCCACATACTGATATCTCGCGGGTGGTCTGGGTTTGCCACGCAACAGAATTTCAAGTATGTAATGGACCCTGCCTAGTACCTCCTGGAGGTTGTCCCACGTGCCTTCGATACCTCGGAGGAAGGTGAGATCGGGAGTCGTATCTCGACTGACCGAATTACCGGATCTGGTGGGGAGCCTTGGGTCTGTGACGAGTATCAAGCCGAGCTCTGCCGCATTGATGGCCAAGTTCGTCCCTTTTGCACTTTTGTAACCGTACTCCCATTCCGTATTGGATGCGTTAAAGTCACGCGCAACAACGAGAGGCGCGCTTCTCGCCGCCCTAGACGTTGTGCCTAGTAATGTTTTAAGTCTCTTTTCCTGTCCGATACAGGCGGCCGCCGAAGTCTCTGCGCCGAACCGGCCACAGCATCACTCTAGCGCGGGGTGGCTCGATCGTAGTCCGGGGCAGCAGCGCAGACGATGTGCAGGTGACGGCAAACCAGGGGTGACTCCGCTCACGCTGCGCACTCAACACAGTCGGCAAACACTAAAGTAGTGCAAGGGAGAGGAATTCTGCACGCGCATCGCCCACGTGGTACGATGTTCAACTCGGTGGCTAAAGATCGGGTGGCTACTCAGATGCTAAGTTCACGTGAACGAAGCTCGCTTCCTTGAGTCGAACGAGTAATTTCAATTCGTGCGAGGCTAACTAGAATGAGGGAAGCAAAGTGCAACACCTCAACGCCACGGTCCACCAGGTTGTGTCTCTCCACGTGCGACAGGCAGCTTGATAATGCATTAGGCCTAAAGCGTCGCTACCCTGACGACAACCGGCATCCAAAAAAAAAACACCCAAAATGGGCGCAATATACGCAGCCGCGAGGAGACGTCGGCTATGTTAGGGGGTCCTACTCCGCTCGGTACAAAGAGCATCCGAGTTGACGGCGCCCACCGTCCCTGACGGTGTCGGAGCGCCCGCTGCCAGGCCGCAATACCAGTCAGCCCGTTGCGGCATCCGTGGCCCGCTGCCACCCGGCTCCCAGAGCTATCTCTATCAGAGTCAGAGATAGAGATAGAAGAAGCCATTTACATAAGGAATTCGGACCACCCACGAGGCTTCCGTACTCACTCGCGTCAGGCTTGCCAATGCTCCATGGGCGCTAAGCCTCGCTCTCCCAGGGTGTAGACCCTGTGGCTCTCGTATCGACAAATGTCATTAAAAACACTTGCGAAAAGGCTTAGCCTGTTGACAAGTTCAAACACACTACAGCCACCGTCGCCTCACTCAAGAAAGCACGCCGCCAACGCCAGCGATCAATATCCACGCTAGCCCTACGCTTCGGTTCAAACGTCTCGAACGAAGCAAAACTGTTAAAACTATCGTCCGATGCCCCAAGAGGTTCACGTTGGGCAGCCAGATGTGGGAGTCTCACCCCCGTACTCTTGGGACGAAGGAACGACAACACAGTAATGCAAACAACCACAAGGCCATTTATTGCACCTTTCATAGATCAATGCCTGCTAGCCGAATTGCTATCCACAAAACACGCCGATGGGCGCACGACAAATCTAGAAGTCCAACTCACCGCGACCGGATAACGAGCGAATATCGAACGAACGAGCTCCATGCTGAATCCCAACGCCTGGTCGTTCGCACGCACGGTCCCGCGAATGGTGGCGCGTTCGAAGGAAGCCACGCGAGACGGTCTCGCAGAAGGATGGATCGGTGCACGCGCGGGACGTCCGCGGCGCTCGCCGAACCGCAGGCAAAGAGGAAGCGCCTTCTCCTTTCCGCCCCCAAGTAACCCCGCCGTGAGGCGGCGTTAGCAGCGCAACACTTGCGGCATCTCTCGTACAGCGCTTCAACCACATGGCTGCCGCGGGCGATACCGGATTACAGGAGAGGGGAGCTATGCGGGGAAAACAACACATCAGGGAACGCGTGAGAGTCGCGCATCCCCACATCGTACATTCGGATGAGTCGGGTCTGTAAGGAAGAATGGTGTCGAGGGTAGTCGAAGGTTCACGGCCATAAAAGAGGAAGAATGGGGAGAAGTTTGTGGTCGCCTGTGGTGCAGTGTTGTAGGCGAACGTGATGAATGGCAAAATGAGGTCCCAATCAGTGTGATCACAGGCGACATATTTGGAGAGCATGTCGCCAAGGGTGCGGTTAAATCTGTCCGTCAGACCATTAGTTTGAGGATGGTAGGCGGTGGTGGTGCGATGAACGATGTGACATTCAGCAAGGAGCGCGTTTACGACTTCGGAGAGGAAGACACGTCCTCTATCGCTCAAAAGTTCGCGAGGTGCACCGTGACAGAGAATAAAGTTTTTCGGGAGGAACGATGCTATATTACGAGCGGTGGCAGATGGCAGAGCGGCTGTTTTTGCGTATCGAGTCAAATGGTCGATGGCGACGACTATCCAGCGGTTCCCGGCAGCCGTGCTCGGAAGAGGTACATACAGATCAATGCCAATGCGATCGAAAGGCCTGACAGGACACGGGATTGGCTTGAGTGGACCAGAGACATGCTGAGCAGGAACCTTGCGGCGTTCGCATGAGGCCACGACCGAATGTACTTGTACACAAAGGTGTACATGCCACGCCAATAAAACCTGGAGCGAAGCCGGGTGTACGTCTCTAAGACACCCGTATGTGTACACTGCGGGTCACTATGGAAAGCAGAACATATTTCACCACGGAGGTGTCGAGGTATGACCAGCAACCACTTGCGGACGTCAGAAACGTAATTCCGGCTATAGAGAGGTCCATCCCGAATTTCGAAGTGAGATGCCTGACGGCGCAAAGCTCGAGAAGGTGAAGGAACATTCGACGGGTTGGAAAGGAAGCGGATAACAGTACTAATCCAGGCATCATTTCGTTGCTCCGAAGCCATGTCGCAGCCTGCTGGGAACGGAAGTACTTGGTCAGGCATCGGTAAAGTAAAGGCAGGCATCGCTTTCGGTTGACACGGGCGAACGGGAAAGCGTGTCGGCATCGGTGTGGCGGCGGCCAGACCTGTAGACAACGCGCACGTTGAAATCCTGCAAGCGCAAAGCCCAGTGAGCTAATCGACCTGAGGGGTCCTTCAATGTGGACAGCCAACAAAGTGCATGGTGGTCTGTAATCACGACGAAGGGGTGGCCGTAAAGGTAGGGTTGAAATTTACCAAGTACCCAGATTATGGCCAAACATTCCTTCTCCATAGCGGAATAATTCTTCTCGGCTTTGGTGAGGGCGCGGCTTGCGTATGCAACGACGTACTCGTCGTATCCATATTTGCACTGAGCGAGCACAGCGCCGAGTCCAACCCTGCTGGCGTCGGTGTGTACTTCGGTCGGAGCTGTCGGGTCGAAGTGATGCAGCATAGGCGGCGAGGTCAGTAGACGACGAAACTCTTGGAAGGCATCGTCACAAGCGGACCACCAGGCGTAATCGTTCAAGTTGCTCCGTAGAAGCTGATTCAAGGGAGCGGTGATGGACGCAAAATTCCGAATGGAGCAGCGAAAGTAAGACCACGAGCCATGGAAGCTACAACGTTCTCTTACGGAGGAAGGTTTGGGAAAAACAGCAACTGCACGGAGCTTAGCGGCGTCAGGAAGAATACCGTGTTTAGATAATAAATGACCGAGGATGGTGAGCTGACTTGTGCCAAAGCGGCATTTCTTCAGGTTGAGCTAAAGGCCGGTGGCAGTTAGGCATTGTAATACTTCCTCCAGCCTACAGAGATGGGTGGGAAAATCGGGCGAGAAAATAACCACATCATCTAAGTACCATAGGCACGTTTTCTACTTGAAACCGCGCAAAAGGTTGTCCATCATACGCTCAAATATCGCGGCGGCCTTACAAAGCCCGAAAGGCTTGACACGATATTCATATAGGACATCAGGTGTTACAAAGGCCGTTTTAGGTTGGTCTTCGGGTGCCATGGGGACTTGCTAATAGCCGCTGCGTAAGTCGATAGAAGAGAAGAACCCCGCGCCTTGGAGGCAGTCAAGGGCGTCGTCAATTCTCGGAAAAGGGTAAAAATCTATGCGAGTTATTTTGTTAATTGACGGTAATCGACACAGAATCGAATCGATCCATCTTTCTTCTTAACAAGAACAACGGGAGATGCCCAGGGGCTATCCGAAGGCTGTGTGACGACGCACTTGAGCATGTCAGCTACTTGGTCATCGATAACAAGGCGCTCTATCGCGGATACACGATGGCCTTTGTTGCAGTGGCACACTGGTACCCGTGTAGATGCGATTACAAACAGTTGACGTGCGGCCCCAGGGAACGTGCTGGCAGTCGAAAGACGAACGGAACTTGTCAAGAAGGCATAGAAGCTGGGCGCGTTGAGAAACACTCAACGTGTCGGCGATGGAGCTATGTAAAACATCGGGCGAAGTCGGCTCGTGCGCGGGTTTACAGGTCACTCCGGTGACCTCATGAGTGGCGATGGAACTAGTTGGCACGTCAATGATGGCAGCAGGGTCGACACAGTGGGCACGGCCAACACACTCCCCACGAAGCAAAGTGAGAGGACAAGACAATCTGTTGGTGACGAGCAGCCTGCTGACGCTGGCATGAACGTCCAAATGAGCGAAAGGCAGCGGGAACAATTGCGACGAGTGAAAATTGCAGATGGCATAAAAATTGCGCTGGCGTCAGCAGCAATGTAGCATGACACTGTGGCAAGGGCAGATGAGTGCGGTGGAATTGTAACGTTTTCGGCAACAAATACTTTATCTTCAGGTTCGCGAGCGTCAAGGAGTGGGGCATGACACATCATTTGAAATTCCACTTCAGCACGAGAACAGCCGATGACGGCCTTATTCGCGGAAAGGAAGTCCCAGTCCAAAATAAGATCGCGGGAACAAGAACACAGCACCGAAAATGTTACGATGTAGAGGAGGCCGTTGATCAAAACGCGAGCAGTACACGCAGCTGCAGGCGTGATGCGGTGGGCGCTGGCAGTACGAAGTGACACGTTTGACAGTGGTGTCGTAACTTTTCTGAGTGAACGGCAAAGTTTAGCACCAACAACTGAAACTGCGGCACCAGTGTCAACGAGGGCGAGTGCAGCGACGCCGTCCACATACACGTCAATAACATTAGCCGGAGAAGGGAGAGGCCCTGGTCTGTTTGTGGGTGACGCAGTTCTTGCCTCTAGAACTGCGACGATTAGTTTTCCCGTTCCGGCTTAGAAGGACGATGACGCATCGGCGAAAGCGAGCGGCATCGAGGCTACGGCGAACGGCGGTCAACAAGAGGGAGGCGATCCGAGGAGGAAGATATCTGGCCAGGGTTCCTAGACGCGGAGGATGATGGTCATCGGGAAACGTATAGTTCGGTGTCGAAGCTACGGCGGTAGGAGGTTGCACGGCGACGGCAAAATCGTGCAACGTGGCCAGGTAGACCACACGCAAAACATATTGGCTGGTTTTCAGGAGAGCGTCATTGTCGACTGCTGTACCACGGCTGAACGAGATGAAGAGCTGAACGCAGTGGTACGACCGATGGGGATGGCGCAAAGGTCGGAGGTGGTGGCCGCGCGAGATCCTCGGCATAGCTGAGAGGTTCAGTCACCTCGGGAAAAGCAACGGGAGTCGGCACCGGCGGAGTCTCGCGGGAAGAAGGGAGAGCTGCGCAAACTTGCTCATTGATGACCTGGCGAAGCTTGGCCGGCAAAGTCGAAGGTGGTGGTGTGGTTGAGGACAGCAGCGAAAGCTGACGAGTGACCTCAGCACGGACGAACTCTTTTATCTGGCAAAAACAGGGAGTCCATCTCCGGAGCCGCGGTCATACTCGTGAGGGTTTCGTCGGACGCGGGGGGTGCGCAGCGTGAGAAGACGCTTTCTGCAGAGCTCGTCGAAACTCTGGCAAAGCTCAATGACCTGAGAAACAGTGCCTGGATTTTTGGACAGCAGCATATAAAAGTCGTCGTCGGAAATGCCCTTCATGATGTGACGTACCTTGTCCGCCTCCGCCATCGTCGGGTTGACGCGCCGGCAGAGGTCGATGATGTCCTCTATATAGCTGGTGAACGTTTAACCAGTTTGCTGGAATCGGCTTCGTCGGCATTGTTCAGCGCGAAGTTTGCGCATGCCAGGGCGGCCGAAAACTTCTGCGATGCTGGTTTTGAAGCTAGCCAGTGTGCGGAGCTTGGCTTCGTGGTTCTTGAACCACAGCTTGGCGACTGTTGTGTCTGCAGCGGCAGGCAAGTGGGGGCCCGCGGCCAACGAACGCGCGGCGAGCGCCGACGCAGTGAGGGAGACTCGGAGCTAACTGCTCCTGATGAAAACCGGAACAAAGACTGAGCCGGCTCGCGGCCGTTTATTACTTAAAAGGACTTCAAACGCCAGATGACACCTCCTGATTGGTCCAAGCTCGTCACATGACAGAAGGGGGGTGTGCCATCTAGCTAAACTACTACAAAACATAAATGTATGATAACACATAGATCTGGCAGGGGGCGACACTATACTACATCATCCCCCCCCTGGAAACAAAGTAAGCATATAGTGAAACGCGCACTTAAGTCCAAGGACAAATTCAGTTCAGTCCCCCCATGTTCACACACACGCGCACCAGACTTGGGCACCAAAACACAGGCAGTCAGTCAAAACAAAATCTGACAAGGAACACGGCACAAGACTCACTGCACCGCAACAAGAAACACATTTTATACCTGTGTTAATGAAACATGTGAATTGCCTGAGACGGCAATACGCTCTACACTCGGAAAACAAAATCATCAAGCCACGAAGGCCGTTTTCTGTCACGATGAGGACGCGTGCGTACCCCAGAAGAACTTTGGGGGTTGCGACACGCATCAGTCGACTTTAAAGACCCAGTCGTCCTACTACTATTTCCCTCCCCCTGCTTGGACTTGTGGTAGTCGCTGAAAGCTGGAGAGGATTGCCCAGGAAGCTCCTCTCGAAGTCTCAACAAGTCCTGGGAGGCTACCGATTTCCCCACGGAATCAGAGACGACTGCTGACTGTGCGGACTCGGAAGTGATACAGTCAGACAAACTACTTAGCTGATGCTTATAACTATGAGAAGACGCTGTCCCCACAGAGGAGTCATCAGAATGACTATCCAGATTTGAATATGAGTACAAAAAGTCTCTATCACTTGTACACAATGTACCACCTGCTGGATCCTTCATCACTAAGGTTAACTTAGACACATGCCACGTCTTCCCATCACTGAGTAGAAAAGTAGAAGGTCCTATCTGGGCCTTAATTGTACGAGGTTTACTGTACTTAAAAATACTTTCCTGTTAAATCTAATTCTGACGGTGTCTCCCACCTTGACACGAGTTTCCTGAGCACCTCTACGTTTGTCTACGTGCTGTTTAGTCTGCCACTGTTTCTGCAAGACTCTTTCTTGAACTTGAGGCACAAGACTGTCCTGCTCCCGTAGATCTGCACAGAGCCGCATGGTTCCATCCTTCTTGCGCACCACCACGAGTGGAGACACCCACTCAGAAGCCTCGACGCGCTCGATGACGTCGCAGTCCTCGAGACGTCGCTATTCATTTGTCACCTAGTCACGGAGAGCCAGGGGTAGTCGGCGCAACTTTGAAGATACTGGTTTCGCATCTTGCTGCCGATGAATTCGGTGCACAAAGCTGTTGACGAGACCCAACTCGTCACTGAAGAGGTGATCAAAACCCGGAGGCACACCTGTGGGGCTCTGTACTGAAGGAAGCGATGGTAGACGACATGTCAGCGACGTACCGTCGATCTGTATGCCCAAGCGTTGGATGGCGTCTAAACCCAGCAGTGATGTTCCTGTAGTCATTACGTGGAACGTGACGGAGCATGACCTTTGGAAAAACTGGACAGTGCCTCGAAACAGGTCTTGAATGTCGATGCGTTGCTTGGAGAACTTTCTCAAGTCCACTGTTGAGTGTGACAGCCTGTGCTGACGACCAAAGTGATTTCTAAAATCTTCGGCCGTCATGAATGACACAGACGCTCCCGTATCCACCAGCAGTCGCATGGAGACGCCGTTAACTACGACCGGAACTTCCGAATCTTTTTTAGTTTCAAAAGCGCTTACCGTCGAGACAGACGCGGACGGCTGCCTTGCGGAAGCTGAAGACAGCGTCTCTGCGGAAGAGACGTGTTGAACAGTACGGGTTTTCCGGCATACTGATGCAAAATGGCCCAACGTGTGGCAGGCGTTGCACCGCCGGTTCCTTGCTGGACAATTCTTGTACGTTGCAATATGTTTCGTGCTGCCACACCGATCGCATGCACCATGGTTCCCGGAGAAGCCATGTGCGAAATGTCGGCCCTCTTGGCGGCTTCTCGGAAGAAGTCGGTCATCTTGCCGGCTTCTCGGAAGAATGCGGACATCTTGGCGGCTTCTCGGAAGAAGTCGGCCATCTTCATGGCCTGCCGGACTAAGTCGGCCATCTTGGCAGCTTCCCGGAAGAACTCTGTCATCTTGGCCCGTCGACGGAACGCCAAGTTGAGATGCCTCGATTCCTCGAACATTTTCGGAGCCGAACTCACGGTTCGCTCGATGCAAGGCTTCTAACGAGCGTCCAATTTCTTCGGCCTTGTCCAGGGACAGGGTTTCGCCATGAGCTAATAGCTTTTCGCGAACGCTGGCGTTCGCTACCCCATGTATTATTTGGTCTCGGACGCGCTCGTTGTAAGTTGTGCCGAAGTTGCACTGTACCGCCTTCTCCTTCAATGCGGTCACGAATTCCAGGAATCCTTCTCCCTCAAACTGCCTTCGACTGGTGAATTCGTGCCTCTCCGCCAGAACATTTGTTGACGCGGCGAACAGCCGGTCAAGCCGCTCCAAGAGTTTCTGGAACTCTGACGCTGGCGGGACCGCATCACTTGACGCTGACGCTGCGCCGGTCGACTGCCTTGCTGCTTCACTTGACGGTGACGCTGCGCCGGGCGACTGCCTTGCTGCTTCCTGCTCCTCGTCTGCAAAGTACTTTCGTTGTCCCTCACGCCCGAGAGCCCTGACGAGCGCGGACGCTCGTCGCGCGTCCGTCCAGTCGCCACTATCGGCCGCTTCGAGGTGGGCCTGAAAAATTTTTTCCATCGAAACCATTGAATTAACGGTGGCCCGGGCACTTCAAGAAAACGGGAAGGTTCGCCGTAAAGGAAGCCATGCCCGGTCGCGTGTGGGGGACAGTGCAGAAGACAAGCCGGAGCTCGAGTAGAATGGAGCAGGGCAGAAAAAAGGCGAGAAGGCCTTTTTTCTGCCCTGCTCCAAGAGAAGGCGTAGGCTCGGAAGCCTCGCGACGCCAAGTGCGTCGGCGGCGTTTGCAGGCCGTGCAGACACGTAAAGGACGCTTCACTTACGAAGCTCATTGGTTTCCCGGGACTTCGGTCGGAACCGCAGCGGGAATCCCATGCTCGTCGCCATAAGATGTTGTGTCTGCAGCGGCAGGGAAGTGGGGGCCCCCGGCCAACGAACGCGCTGCGAGCGCCGACGCAGTGAGGGAGACTCGGAGCTAACTGCTCCTGATGAAAACCGGAACGAAGACTGAGCCGGCTCGCGGCCGTTTATTACTTAAAAGGACTTCACACGCCAGATGACACCTCCTGATTGGTCCAAGCTCGTCACATGACAGAAGGGGGATGCGCCATCTAGCCAAACTACTATAAAACGTAAATGTATGATAACACAGAGATCTGGCAGGGGGCGACACTATACTACAGCGACGCCCGATTAAGAGCTTGAGGAGCTCTTCCCATTTGTTGGTGTTGCTGGCGCGTTCATACGATTCCAGCCAATCTTCAACGTCTTTCTCGTCGGTGCCGATGAAGATATCAGGATCCCGCTGACGCTAGGCACCGGCATGTACGATGGGGATGTCGAGCTGGGGTCGTCAGGCATAACGGATGACAGAGTTCGGGTGCGTAATTCCAGGATCACGGAAAACCGCAGCTCCTCCACCAGAATATAATAAGAAAACAGAACAAGAAAGCAGCAGGCAGCGTGTCTGAACCAGAGCAGCCCAGGCAATGTTAAGCTCGCGCCTCCCGGACGACTGGCGATGTGGCTGCAGCGTCAGGAATTCCTCTTCATTATATATATATATATATATATATATATATTGTGACGCAGCAGTTATCACGACGTTTATTCCGCGTCAAAGACTGGGCTAACCGACCACGCCCACAGCACGGATCACACTCGAGAGCCAGCCCCACAAGCGATGATGAAGAAGAACCGCATATGAACCCCACATGATGATGATCATGTACAGATGACAAAGAATAGCTTATAAATTCCCACACTAATGTCCCCTCGCGCGAGAGCGGCCATCCTGGCCGCAATTCAAAGGGGCGGTGAACGTCTCGTGAAAGGCTTCATACGGGAAACGTGGAAAATCTCAGCGGCGCGGCAGCGGCGGTCATTTGGAACAATAACTGGTTCCACGCGATAGTTAACCGGAGAAGTCTGCTCCAAGACTTTGTAGGGGCCGATGAACCGAAGCTGAAACTTGTCACACAAGCCAGGAGTATGAACTGGTGTCCGGAGTAGCACTTCCTCGCTAGGGCGGAAGCACACGAGGCGTCGTAATGCTGCTTGCGGTCCTGTTGCCGTGCTTCGGTGTTGATGCGGGCGAGCTGGCGACAACGCAGAATGCGGGACACATATTCTTCGCAGGAGGAAGGACATTGATGGACAGTTGGCGCGAAGAAAGAGACGTCAAGATAGGAAGAGGGCGGACGACCATAGACAAGGTAAAATGGCGAGTAACCGGTCGTGCGTTGAACGGCGGTATTATATGCAAAAGTCACGAATGGCAAAATTGTGTCCCAGTTTCTGTGATCCGGGTTGATGTGCATGGCTAGCATGTCTGACAGCGTGCGATGAAATCGCTCTGTGAGGCCGTTGGTTTGCGGATGGTAACTGGAAGTGGTCTTGTGGGTGGTTCCGGAGGCTCTGAGTACTTCGTCTAGTAGTTGCGAGAGGAATGCTTTTCCACGGTCGCTCAGGAGAACGCGAGGAGCACCGTGACGCAGTATTAAGGATTGAAGTATGAATGCAGCAACTTCAGAGGCTGAGGCAGAACTCACACAAGTTGTTTCGGCGTAGCGTGTCAAGTGATCAACGGCTGTCACAATTCATCGTTTACCGGTGAGAGTCACAGGAAGAGGACCATACAGGTCAACGCCAACGACCTCAAATTGTTGCGACGGACAAGGAACCGGTTGCATTTGTCCGCTTGGAGCTGATGTAGGGAGCTTTCGACGCTGACATAGGGTGCAGGAAGCGACATATCTCGCTACACTGGCGGACAATCCAGGCCAGTAGAAGCGACCTTTGATGCGGTCATATGATTTCTGAAAACCGAGGTGACCAGCAGTCATGTCGTCATGAGAAGCCTGCAGGACATGAGCACGTAGAGAGCGTGGCAGGACAGGAACCCAGCGTTGACCGTCAGGGTGATAGACATGACGGTATAGGACGCGGTTGTCAATCATAAATTGCGTCAGCTGCCGACGAAGGCGGGCGTTAGGCGGGCGCGAAGCTCCTTTATTACATAACGAGGTTCTCGAATCCGGCAACATTGATGCCTTCAGGTAGCATGTGTGGGTTTACTGACCAGTTGCCTTCCCCCAAAAAGATCACGTTCTCGTGACGCCTGAGGCAAAAAGGGCGTTCCACGTCCGCCGCCAAGGTCTGTGAATGGTGGCGCTGGCTAACACTCCCAGAGTTCTACTAGTACACATAAATACCCAAGAAAGTGGATGGTGAAACAGCGCCGCGGTAGCTCAATTGGTAGAGCATCGCACGCGAAATGCGAAGGTTGTGGGTTCGGTTCCCACCTGCGGCAAGTTGTTTTTTCATCCACTTTAATTTCCATTCATTTATCGTTTCTTTATTTGATTTATTAGGCACAAGTAATTTCCCCTATTTTTTCCTTGGTGTCAGTGTTTGTTGGCTTCTTATGATATGACTAATAAAAATCGGGACCCTCGGTTAACCCCCTCTCTTCTCGCTTATATATATATGTATATATATATATATATATATATATATCAGCCCGTGTTTAAATCACTTATGGAAGACGCATAACACGAAAGCATTTCGTCCACACTAGAATTTCAGATCGCCAAGACTACGCGAGATGCAATGCGTTCATTTCGACCCTTAGAGCAATACACAGATTTTGATGCGGAAATACATAGCCTCCGTGACATCCGCCGGCGATCGGAGTGACGGTACAGACGGTCTAAATCGGTCTACGGCCTTAGAGAGGCCAGACGCATTCAAAAGAAAATTCAGTGTTGCCTTGCTGTACTGCAAAATCAACTCTGGAAATAATTTTGAGAGTCTCTCGACACGCGTATACTTCTGTCGGTTGTCTGGAGAACAATCCGCGGATTTCGAACAGCTCTTCAACAGCGCCGTTCATTTAAATCTCTAGCCCTACGTCAAGGACGCCGAGATGTCGACGTAGCCGAAAATTACTGCGCAAGGACACGGGTCCGGCGTACACGTATTCACCTTGCGCACCTATTCCCATTGTCCCCCCTTGCTCCCGAGATCCTGGTATGGACGCTCCATTCTCCATCGAAGAACTGGAGGCCGCACTTTCTGGGTGCAGGCGATCTTCGTCACTAGGACCCGATGGCATCACATACTCTGCGCTTGCAAATCTTGGTCAAGAGGCCAGAGATGCCCTTCTTGGCCTATACAACGCATCATGGTGTGATGGCCTGGTCCTTACCACGTGTGAATCCAGTCGGCTTGTTGCACTCTTCAAGGCTGGCAAATCCCCCTTGGAATTGTCATCTTACCGTCCAATAACAGTGGCCAGCTGTGTCGGCAAGGTAATGGAGAGAATGATCCTTACACAGTTAGAATAGTACTCGGAATTTTACAACGTCTATCCAGAGGTAATGGCTGGTTTTCGACGTGGCCGCTCGTCAATAGATAGCGTAATCGACCTTGTAACATACGTACAACACCAGAAACACCTGAAACGAATCACTGCGGCCCTATTCCTTGGTGTTAAAGGTGCGTACAACAATGCAGACCATCATGCAATTCTGGCCGCCTTAGAAGCTATGGTGGACACACATTTCGCTGGATAGGCAACTATTTGAATGGCATATCTTTCTTTATTTTGACTGAAGACGTATCAACGCCGTCTAGCTATACAGGTTGCGGTGTACCGCAAGGCGCAGTACTCAGCCCTACCCTTTTCTGCCTAGTGCTCGTTGATCTCGCTGATTCGTTACCGCAAACCATTCAGCTCTCCATATATGCAGACGACATTTGCATATGGGCTTCAGGCTTGACACGTGTACAAGTCCGCGCATGACTTCAGAAAGCTTCAGTGGCTGTGTCAACATATCCAAGCAAACAAGGCCTGGAGCTTTCTGCTGAGAAATGTGCACTCGTTGCTTTTACTCGCAAAGCGATGGCCTCGTATGCTGTGCGGATTAATGACCAAATTATACGATATAGACGAACGCACCGAGTTCTTGGCGTCATCATTGATAGAGACTTGTCTTGGATCCCGCACATCTCGTACATGACAAAACGTTTGGCCGCCATTGTGGACCTTCTTGCGTTTCTCGGCGGGAAGTCCTGGGGTGCAACAGTGCCATCAATGTTGCAACTATATAAAGCACTGTTTTTTAGGATTCCTGCAGTACAGCTTACCTGTACTAGGAAATACTTGCACTACAAATATCCGCAAAGTCCAGAGCGTGCAAGCACAAGCCCTCAGAACTTCTCTCGATCTCCCCAAAACTACGTCATCGATTGTGACAATGGCCATAGCCAGAGACGCTCCTTTGACATTTTACATTGATACAGAGGTCCTGAGGCCACACATCCGACACCTCACTCGGATTCCCTCCCACCATCTTGCTTGCTTGGCAGCAAAAAGGCCATATTCAACTTTTGCCAAAAGTATTGTAAGCCATCAGTCCTACTTGCCATCACAATTTACGCCTGCTACACAATTATCAGTCCCACTGTGGTGTCTGCACCGGCCGCAAGTGCAACTGACAATTCCAGGAATCCGAAAGAAAGCTGGAGCGCCATTGCAAGCTTTCAAACAGGCAACTTTGGAAACAGTCACAACGTGCACAGATTCCGGCAACATGTCTGCACAGATGGTTCGGTAAAACTCAACAGCTCTGCTGCTGCAATCATCATCCCGTCAAAATCTGAAGAAATCAAATTAACAACTTCATGTGTGACCACATCGACGGGTGCAGAGCACGCGGCACTCCATGCTGCAATTGATTTCATTAAACAGGAGCCACCGCAACAACGGACAGTCTTTAGTGACCCCAAGGTAACCCTTTAGTGCATGCGAAGCCCAATGTACCACGGACCCAGTGCACAACTGGCCTCAGAATTTGGACACATATATCATCAAAGCCATGACAGGGGACACAACATAATCGTTAAAAGGCTTCCAGGACATCGTAACATCATCGGGAATGACCACGCCGACGAAGCCGCCCGATCTGCACATGAGAGTGGTCAACGAGTCCTCATTCTGCCTTCGCGAACAAGCGCTGCGGCTGGGCTGCGATTGATGTCCCGTGATTGTAATTTGCCGCTGTGGGACCCGAATGCTTTCACCATGTGTCGTTTGCGTTCGTTGTCTCCGGACATACGGATGCACCTCCCGCCTGGGTTACCACGGCGCGAACAGACCATGCTATACCGTCTGTGGCTAGGCGTTGCCTTTACAAACTCATATGCTTCCTCATTGGAATGGCCAACAGCCCCACGTGCGACACATGCAACATCGATGAGACGCTCGCACATATTTGTGTCTGCCCGCGATATAGTGCCCGGAGACAAGTGATGTGCAGAGTACTGGACCAGTTGAACAATCGTCCACTATCAGAACTCAAAGCTTTAGGTCAGTGCTCCAAAAGAACATCCGCGTCGAAGTCCTTACTCGCGTTATTAAGGTTCCTGCGGCCTACGGGGCTTCACGATAGACTTTAAGAATGCCGCCCTTTACCGCTCTATAGTGTGCGCGCTTTGTTCGTGCTCCTCTCTCTCTCTCTCTATCTCCCCCTTCCACTCTCTTTCTCTTTTTATCCCCCTTAACCCTTCCGCCCGTGTGAGGCAGCCAACCGGAACTACCTCTCGTTAACCACCCTGCCTTTCTCTGCATACTTTTCTCTCTTTGGAGCCCATGGAGGAAGGAAATAATAGGAGGGAGCATGCCGCGACGCGATTTATGCCGATGTAGCGGCCCAACACTTGATAAAAATGTCAGAGCGCGCGGTAGGTTTTAGTACTGCCGGTTGATTTCTTTTTTCTTCGATACACATTCAAAAATATTTGAAGCTCTTCAAATAAACAAAAAAACATTGCTACCACCGCGGCACTTTCGCTTACTGCCGCGCTCATGGATTGTGGCGTCGAATCGCGGTGTTGCGCTATGCGTGTCCGTTCGGCGAGCCGCATCAGAGTGAATGCCTCTCAAGCGTATCGGAAGTTGGAGAAGGCAAATGTCGCATGCCTCACAGAGAGATGCGCGGCATTGCTGCACTGCTGTCTGCTTTCGCGGTAAGTGTTCGCTGCGGTTCGTGTTGCAGTAAATTGTGTAGTAATGTCTGTTGTCATTTCAGAAGCTAAGCACGCGTATTGTTCACTCATACAGGGAGGCTAAAAACTGTTTTGTAAGCTGGTCAGTTCTCGTGTGAGGGATAAAGCAAAGTTTAGCTTACGATTTGGAGGGCATCTTTCTCTTTTGTTCGCCGATACATGTTATGTTTTACCCGCCGTGGTTGCTTAGTGGCTCTGGTGCTGGTCTGCTAAGCACGAGATCGCAAGATCGAATCCCGATTACGGGGACCGCATTTTGACTGAGGCGAAATGCGAAAGTACCTACGTACTGAGATTTTGGTGCACGTTAAAGAACTCGGGTGGCCAAAATTATTCCGGAGTCCTCCACTGCAGCGTACCTCATAATGAGATCGTGGTTTTGGCACATAAAACAGCATGATTTTTTTTAACGAAGTATCTTTTTGCACATAAATAATGATGCATGTTACGCACCAGTATATCTTTTGAAACGCTATTCACGTGCCTTTGATTTTATGTAAACATCGACGCTGTTATAATAAAGCTGTTTATTTGCAGCAAGTAGGTGTGATGAACGTTGTGATTTCGCTCTGCCTATGCCGCAGCGCCAACATTCAAAGGTAAATGTACAAGCTGATTCTAAGAGCCAAATAAGAAAAAAATATATCTAATGTGAACGAGGTAGAATTAGGATAAGCCTGGAAGAAGCAAGCGGGCAGCGCAACAGCAAAAGCAGAAGCAGACGACGCCGGCGTCGGTCGTCTGCTGTGCGGTACTCCTCGCAAGCGTCATTATGCTTTCGATGCAAATTTGGCTTCCTAAGCAATTATAAATCATTCAGGCGTCGCCTGTGGTTTTAAATTTAGACTGTAACGGAATAATATTCAAAACATCATCTCTACTTAATAAGTAAGTAGTGGTAATAATAAGTAAGTGAGTGGGCACGTCGGCTGGCCTCCTGTCAACATGAAGCTAAGTCCGTTCCTGTTCTTCATGCAGTTCCTTCTTGGCTGGACAGTGACGGTCGGCGCATTACAAGATGGAGCACAACCGTTTATCATCGCTACCACCCCTGCCCAAGATTACGCACATGACTGGCAGCACTACAACGACACCTGGGCGTCATCGCGCCGTGGACTATCGACGTCACCCGCAGCTATAAAGAGCCCGCCTTGGTCACGACAGTTCAGTGGGCACGTCGGCTGGCCTCCTGTCAACATGAAGCTAAGTCCGTTCCTGTTCTTCATGCAGTTCCTTCTTGGCTGGACAGTGACGGTCGGCGCATTACAAGATGGAGCACAACCGTTTATCATCGCTACCACCCCTGCCCAACATTACGCACATGACTGGCAGCACTACAACGACACCTGGGCGTCATCGCGCCGTGGACTATCGACATCACCCGCAGCTATAAAGAGCCCGCCTTGGTCACGACAGTTCAGTGGGCACGTCGGCTGGCCTCCTGTCAACATGAAGCTAAGTCCGTTCCTGTTCTTCATGCAGGTTAGTAACGAAGTTTGTACTGTGAAATCGGACAACCCGTGCTTTTTCCAGCTGACGTGCCCACACTGCCTTTGCATTCTCTGTCTGAATGTTCGAAATGTACTATCGCTACTGATAAGTGGGGACGTGGAACCGAATCCTGGTCCCACGGCAGACCAACAACTCGCTGAGTTACTTAAAGGGCAAAAAAGCATCCAAAACAGACTCGACGAAATTGAATCCAAGCTTAATATTGTTGAGGCAGCCGCATTAGCTATCACAGAAGTTAAAACTGAGGTGCTTAGGCTAGAAGGGACTATTCTAACTATGGAAAGTAAGCTGATAGAACTAGAAGACCGATCCAGGAAAAATAACGTTATTGTGTTTGGTGTAAAAGAGCAAGATGATGAAACGACAGATGATTTGACTGAAAAAGTGATTAACGGCGTTTTTAGCGAGACCCTAGACGTGACTGTTTCTTCGGTCGAACGGATTCACAGGATAGGCCGCAAGCAACTCAACAAATGCCGTCCCGTGATAATAAAACTGACGGACCACCGTGAAAAGATGGCCATTTTGAAGAATTGTCGCAAGCTGAAAGGGAAAGAGGTCTCGGTTTCGGAAGATTTCTCAGCCCCAACCAGACTGAAACGTCAAAAACTCTGGCAGAGCACCTCAGAATTAAGAAAAGCAGGCGGAAAACCCCAGTTGGTCTACGACAAAATTAAAGTTAATGACGAACTGTTCGAATGGGATGCTACAGAAAATAAAAGGGTTCCTGTTAGAAAGCCTGACTTCAGTAAGAAGCAATGAACTGAAACTGGCAATAAACAACCATTTTGTTGCCTGAACCTTAATGCTCGTAGCATTATGAATAAGTCCGAAGAAATAGAAAGCATCATTCTGACGTACAAGCCACATTTAATAATAATAACCGAGACTTGGCTGCACAGTGAAATCAGCGACGATGAGGTAACGCCTCCGATCTATCAAATTCACCGCACGGATGAGGATTCCCGAGGCGGTGGTGTCGCAATTATCTTCCAAGAAACGCTACACGTGGAGAAGCTTCCTGGCGTACCTGGTATCGAGAACGCAATCTTAAAGGTCTTTCTCGATGACCTTAGTCTCGTAGTAGCAGGATTTTACAGGCCGCCTAACTCAGGTAATTCCTTTTTTGAGAAACTTAATGAGTTTTTATGCGCTAGCAAAAGTTATTCTTGGAATTTGATTCTAGGTGGCGATTTTAACGTACCGTCCATAAACTGGAACAGTAAATTCCCAGACCCCTTATGCAGCTCTGCCGAGCCTTGCCGAGCTCTGCCGAGCCGTTGATATTATTCTTTTCCATGACCTAACACAACTAGTTACCGAACCAACTCGGATACAAGGGGAAACCATGTCTATTTTAGATATTTTTCTTGTCAGCAATAGCATCCTTAATCGCAACCCGACGACGTATGTTCTCGACGGTATATCCGACCATAAGATGGTAAGCCTATATGTAGATTTCAATTGTATAAAGAAAATCAAGAAACAGGCATCTATGGTACCGATTTTTGCGCGTTCTGATGATGTGAGTATATTGGACCAGCTTGACATCTCGTTTTCACAATTTCTTGTCCACTCTGAGTCTGGGGAAATTTCCGTTGATGACTTGTGGCTTTTCTTCAAAAACCTTGTTTTAAGGTGCATAAAAGATTTCGTACCATTCCGAGTGAAGTGTGTGCAACGCTCAAACCCATGGATGACCAAAGACATTGTTCGCTTGGGACGAAAGACGAAAAATATCCGAAAGAAACTTCGTCGTAGTCCCTCCGAAGATACCGTGCAAAAACTTTCCGACATGCGCAGACAGTTAAAACACGCTATCAAAAATGCTAAGTTACATTATGACAGTGTAACTATGAAAAACTTTCTTCTTTCGTCCCCGGCAAAATTTTGGCGTCATTTCAAACAAAAAAAGAGTACAATATCGAATCTATGTATTGATGGTAGACCTGTTACGGATCCATTTACCATTGCGAGTTCATTCAATGATTACTTCTGTTCAGTGTTCACGAAAGATGACGCCAATCAGCTACACTTTACACTACCTCACGAATGCCCCACTATAGGTGACATATCAATAACTGAGGAAGGCGTTCTCTCGCTTCTTTTGAAAGTGGACAGCAAAAAATCCCCTGGAATAGACGGCATACCCAATGCCTTCCTCATTAGGTATGCCGAATGGTGCTCGAAATATTTAACCATAATATTTAAAGAATCCTTATGGCGAGCGGAACTTCCACATGATTGGAAGTATGGAAAAATCGTCCCCGTTCCTAAATCACAAAATCCGTCACATATTGCGATATACCGGCCGATCTCCATTTTATGCACATGTGTGAAGACACTTCAACATGTCATTTTTAAACATATATCGGAGTTTCTTGAAAATAACAACCTGATCGATTCCAGACAGCATGGTTTTCGTAAGAACCTGTCAACGGTAACACAACTACTCGAAACCGTTCATGATTTTGCTTCATCATTGGATAGGCAAAGCCAGGTAGACATTATATTCTTAGATTTCGAGAAAGCCTTTGATCGCGTGTCCCATCCTAAACTGCTTATCAAAATGAAAGCAATATTCAAGAACACTACATTAATATCCTGGATAGAAGCATATCTTCCATTGCGACAGCAGAGTGTTTCCATCGACAGCATTAGTTCCAGTCCGGCCCCAGTTTTGTCAGGCATACCGCAGGAATCCATCCTGGGACCACTGTTCTTTGTAATTTTTATTAATGACATTACTCAAGACATACCAGTGAAAACTAAGTTGTTTGCCGACGATTGTATATTGTATAACGTAATTCAGCATCCGAATGACCAGGCTCTTCTAAATTCATCTCTATCTAAAATAGATCATTGGTGTTCCGAGTGGCAAATGAAGGTAAATGAGAATAAAACCGTATCGATGACAATAACAAGAAAACGGATTCCCCTACACTACCAATATTCAATAAATGGCCGCAGTCTTTCTTCAGTAGAGAGTTATAAATACTTGGGTGTCATGATCACGCCTGATCTCAGGTGGAACACGCATATCAACTACATACAAAAAAAAGGCCATGCAGAAGCTTGGGTATCTGAAACGTTCCCTACGTCAGTCGACAGAAGAAATAAAGTTACTGGCATATAAAACATTTATTAGGCCGATTCTTGAATATGCTTCCGTCTTATGGGACCCATTTACTGAATTAAATATAAGTAAACTCGAAAGTGTCCAAAGGAAATCCATAAGATTCGTCTATAATTCATATAGCTGGCACACATCTCCGACTCAGCTGCTAGAAAAAGCTAATTTAGAAACACTTCAACTAAGACGCCATCGTGATAGGTTGAAATATATGTATTTAATATATCATGATAATTTGCGTATCAATAAGGAATTGTACATTCAACAGGTGACTCGTCGTTCCACACGAGGAAATCACTCGAAAAAGGTCAAAGAATTCGCCTGCAGAACCGATTGCTTCAGTAATTCATTTTTTCCTCGAACTATTCGAGAATGGAACCGTCTCAGTGCACACATTGTCGAGAAACCCACCATGCAGTCATTCTTAAGTGCTTTATAATTCCATCAGCCTTCAATTTTCAGCAACACTTATCATCTCGCGACATATGCTGTGGTTCTCCCGCAAAATGCTTCGATAAGTGATGCATTACAGCAGTTTGTCATATCGAGCGACGCGCATGTGCAGCTTGAATTGTCCGTGTTCTGATTTTTTCTTTCCTTGTCAAGCACTCTGTCAATATATCATTGTACAATTTTTAAATCTGTAGCACGGGTTTGTATGCACGCGACGTGCAAACTATTGGTCTTTCGCTACTTTTCAGTGCGTAGTGCGAGCCTTGTGTAATGCGTTCTTGTCTCGTTATTTTTGATCATTTTTTCATATGTACTGTCCACTCCTGCCTACGGCCTTCTCTGAAGGCTGGCAGTATTTCTCAAATAAATAAATAAAATAAATAGTAAACATTTTTCTGGTATCAGTGCAACTACCGTTAGAATTCAGGCGGCGCCAGAGCCGCCTGCGAAAACCGGCTCCATTGGCCCTATGGGAATGTCACGGGCTTGCCGTGGTGCTTCTCTGGTTGTGTTGCTGGCGAGTGTTGGCCAAAGACGATGACGTGACGAGGGCAATGGCGTGACGCATTCGACATGAGCGAAGGAGATTTCCGAACCCGCCGTGGTTGCTCAATGGCTATGGTGTTAGGCTGCTGAGCACGAGCTCACGGCATCGAATCCCGGCCACGGCGGCCGCATTTCGATGGGGGGCGAAATGCGAAAACGCCCGTGTACTTAGATTTAGGGGCACGTTAAAGAACCCCAAGTGGTCGAAATTTCCGGAGTCCCCCACTACGGCGTGCCTCATAATCAGAAAGTGGTTTTGGCACGTAAAACCCCATAATTTTTTTAAGGAGATTTCCGAAGGCATTTTAGGCTCTGCCGATACACAATGCGATGGATTCTCGACGAGCTAGAATATCTCGAACCACAATGATTTAGTAGCGTTGACACTGCGACGTAAGTGCTGTGCGCGCTGAGTCTTTTTTTTTTTTTTGCGTCGTTTTTTTTTTCTCAGCAATGCGTCTGGAATGTAGAAACTTTTGGGTTGTAGCAACCGTCAGCCAGCCACATCATTACCGCCGTCGCTAGGGCCATTACGCTAGAGGGAAAAGAAAAAAAATTGTGCGCATCTCACGCGCTGTGGGAATCGATGTGAGCGAAGCTTTCTGTGCAGTTTGTTTTGATTGACGATGATTCTCTGTGATGTTGACAGCGAAAGTTCAATTTATTCAACGTCTTGTCCAACACGAGAGTGCTGAGTTGATGTTAAACGTTCCCTTATATTGTGTTGGCAACCCTGTGTGATCGAGTGCAGAATGCGGGTAACTGGCAACCAGAGCCTGTGTGCCCGGTGTGGCGGACAGAGCCTCGCCTACACCGCTGCCGAAGTTGTCACCGTTGTACCGCGTAACTATGTAACCCCCTGTGTGCCGCCAGCTAGCGGCTTAATTAATAAAGATATAACAATTGGCGACGAGGCAAAACCACCGATATGGCAGCAACAACGACGCCAACGTTGGGCTCCGTGGGAAAATTTACACCAAAAAGCTCCGGTAAGGCGGCATGGTCTTCGTACTTCGAAAGGCTCGAATTTTGCTTCGAAGCGAACGACATAACCACGAAAGTCAAGAAGCGTGCCGTGTTGTGCACAGTAAGTTCGCCGGCGACGTACGCGGTCATTCGTTCCGTGTACCCACCAGTTCTGCTGTCGGCGCATTTCAACCCCAAGCCATAGGGAAAAAAATTGGAGGACGCTTAACCTTCGCCTTCAAGAGTGGAACGCGATAGCGTTATTGCACCCCGTTCGCACCGCCCACTCATTCGCTCGCCATGCTCTTGAGTCACACTGAGGCATAGTTTTCATATACAACACTTCTAAGCCCACAGCACAATTTTTCTCTAATTATTTGTTCCAGGAGCACCACGCAGACGCATGACTCCTCGCCAGCAGCACGGCACACATCGCAGGGGACGCTTTCCCACTAGACGCGCTACGGCGCAGCGACACGTCAGAGGCGTCCCGCATCGGACGATGCACCTAGGAATCCCGCTGTGAGTGGAAAAAGGAGCCGCATTGCCTAAACACGAAGGTTCGAGTGACGCACGCTGGAAGTTTGAAGGGGAGAGAGCGAGACACCTTATTAAACGCAAGTGTATTGGGGCATCCTCGCGCCGGTCCCCGCACGGCCCCAATGCGCTCAACGAGACGGAGAGAAGCGGGCAAGTGGCGAGCCGCCTGTCGGGGCAGCGCCATACATTGCGAGGAGGGGTCTTCTGTGTTTGCCGCAAGATGGCTCTGCGTGTGCTCCAAGCGCAGAAGAAATGTAACGGAAACCTACTTCACTACTCGTTTAACTGCGACTACTGTAATTTACATGCTGATAATTACCGATATACACCGTAGTATAACTTTCTACGGCACGTTTCTAAGGCAACACCGCATTCACTTGACGCGCTTTTGTCCCGCTTTGAACCATTGAACTCATGGCTGAGTGGCAGCTTCTCCGTCTCACACTCCGGAGACCCTGGTTCGATTCCCACCGAGCCCATCTTGCAAGTTGTTTTAACGCGACAGTGTTAAGGAGCTCGCGTCGCAGAAAAACCGGTATCGGCAGCGTTGGTGTCGGCGACGTTGGCCGTGAGCGAAAAATCCCGGAAGGCAATTCAAAAACAACTGGCAAGAGTTTCTGGGATATAAAGTCAGCTGGGCGGGCACCCAGCCAACTGATTACAAGGTGAGGGCTCTACATGAAGCACCGGAACCAAAGTGTAAAAACAAGTTGCAGGCCTTAATGGCTGTCTTGAACTTCTACAACAGGTTCCTGTGCGGAGCTGCGCACACACTAGAATCCTTGCACAGGCTGCTTAATGAGCATAGCAGTGGGAAGTGGACAAAACGAAAGGCAGAAGCTTTTTGTCACGCTAAGCAACTGATGCATTCGTCAACTGTCCTTGCCCATTCAGTGTCCAGAAACCACTAATACTGGCCTGCGATGCTTCGCCTTACGGGCTTGGGGCAGTGTTGAGCCACGTTGACGATAATGACTATGAGGTGCCAACGGCCTATTGCTCTCGAACAATGACAGCTGCAGAGAGTAACTATGCGCAGACAGGACCGAGACGCCTTGGCTATAGGTTTTGGTATGAAGTTCCACAAGTTTATTTATGGCTGTCATTTTCACATTGTCACCGATCATAAGCCTCTGCTGCGTTTATTGTACCATGCAAAACCAATGCCCCACGTTTTGTAACCAAGAATGTTACGATAGTCAATAATGCTCTCTGCATATGACTATGAATTCAAGTGTAGGTCCGCACAAAGCCTCAGAAATGCAGATGCCCTTAGTCCACTACCTCAGCAACAGACGCTAGCTCAACTAATGAAAAACTTGGTGAAGTGAGAGTGCTGGAGTCAGCACCAGAAATTGCTTGGGATGCCCACAGGATCCCCCCGTGCACACGGAGCTACTCAACCTTAGCTAGAGTTCAACGTTGCATCGTGAATGGTTGGCCTCATGGAAAACTGGAGGAGGAATTCAAGCTATTTGTTCGTCGGCAGCAAGAACTTTCCGAGTATCATGGCTGTCTTCTGTGGGGCTTTATCGTGGTTGTTCCGAACCAAGCAAGAAGTCATGCTTTAGAGTTGCTGCACAGCACGCATCCTCGTATTGTGCGCATGAAAGCGTTGGCGAGAAGCACGGTCTGGTGGCCAGGAATCGACGGAGACATCGAGAAAAAGGTCCGAGCTTGTCAGCGATGTCAAGAGACAAGGCCGGAACCACCAAGTGCAAGGCTGCATCCCTGGGACTATGCAAAGAACCCATGCTCGAGGATCCTCATTGACTTTGCACAACCATTCCAAGTGACTGGTTTCCTCCTAGTGGTCGACGCACTCTCCAAATGGTTAGAGGTGCTTCCTCTAAAATCCATGTCATCGGCAACTGTGGGCCGCCAATTGCGTACACTGTTTGCAGTACACGCTGTTCTGGACACCGTCGTCTCGGACAATGGAACAGCATTTTGTTAAGAGGAGTTTAAGGTGCACATGCGCGACAACCAGATCCCACATGTCAGAGTGGCACCTTACCACCCTTCTTCCAATGGTCAGGTTAACAGATGGTGCACGAAACAAAGGAGGTTCTGAGACGCATGAGTGGTGGAGGCGTGGACACTAAACTGGCTCGCTTCTGGTTAAGCCCCAGCATGTTCTGCCACAGTCAACAACAGGCAAGAGTCCTGCTGAAATGCTGATGGGCAGAAGACTCCACATTGTTCTAGACAAGCGGCACCCAGACCTGCTGAGGGAGATAATGGATAAACAGAAAAAACTCTCTCAGCAAAGCAACCAGAAAGTGCGATACCTTGAATGTCAACAGCCCGCGTTCGTCCGAAATTACCTAGAAGGTCCGAAGTGTCTGCCTGATGTTGTATGCGACATCACTGGACCTTGGTCTTATAAGGTTTGTACGATAGACGGTCGTCCTTGGAAGCGTCATGTCGATCAGATAAGAAGCAGAGAGTGGAACGAATGTTCTGATCAGCCTGTAATGGTGTTGCCAAACGAGACCATTGACCTGCAGCCATAGCTTCCGAAGCCTCCTGACGATTCTGACGGTTCTTCCGGTGACACCACAGAAGAACCAGTGGCTGAGTCACCCTCATCACCACCTGTCTCAAACCCGGCGGAGCCACCCCAGCAGCGTGGCCGCCCTTAGCGCATCTGACGATGACCAAGCTACCTAAAGGACTACGTTACCTAGGGGGGAAGAGTGTTGTGTTGGCAACTCTATGTGCTCGAATGCAGACAGCGGGTAAGTGGCAACCAGAACCTGTGTGGCCGGTGTGGCGGACAGAGCCTTGCCTACGCCGCTGGCGAACTTGTAACCGTTGTAACGCGGAGCTATGTAACCCCCCCCCCCTGTGTGCCGCAAGATAGCCGCTTAGTTAATAGAGATATAACAGCTTCCCTACGCCACCACAGTTTGTCTGCGTAGTACATAGAACACCCAGCGTGATGTGTTTGCTTGAGGCGTTGTTGTGCGCCGTACTTCATAACCTCTGAGATGGTTAAGCATATTCATAGCCTCACATGGCACATCGCATAGCGACAGAAGTAATAAACCTTATTTGAAGTATGGGGATGTAATTTCCAAGGCAGTAATCGAATTATGAGGCACGCCATAGTTTTCGATTTCGGATAACTTTGACACCGTGCTGTTCTTTAACGGGGTCCTAAATCCAAGTGCATGAGCGTTTTTTTTTATTTAGATCTCGTCGAAATGTGGCTGCCGCAGTCGGAATCAAACCCACGACTTCAAGCAATGCCATAGCCACAAAGCTACAGCAGTGGTCACAGAAACGTTGATTTGACGTGTGACCGCTTCCGTAGTGTCGCCTTGTGCCTATGGTGCACTTTAATGCGACTAGCTCTGCTTCAGCACGCCCTGCGTAAGTTTTCTACTGGACAAATTTGCGTGGTGTTTATTTTTCAGGAATAGCAGAAACTCTGGCAGCAGTGGCGGCGGAGCCGACATAATTACTTTACCTTGATCGTCCTACACACAGGTTTGTGCGGAATCTTCTTCGTTTCCTTTTCTTACTTACTGCGTCGCTGCTGCCAAACGTGAAATGTAAATGTCCGGTACTAAAGTGATGCCTGAGCTAACCAAGTTCCTAAAGGACATTGGGCAAGAAATGCGAGACATGCGAAGCGCTATTGAAAAAATAACTCCGAAAGGAATTTAAAGACCTGAAGCACTCTATTGATTTCTTCGGCACCCAGTTTGATGCAATGACGACACGGTGTGCTGCAATTGAAAAAAAAACTCTTCCTTAAAAAAGGAAAACACTGCTTTGACAGCCGAATGTAAGGAACTTGGAGGGCAAGTGTCTGGCCTTGAGGAGAGGGTGACAACCCAGGAAGGGTACTCAAGAAACAGAAACGTTGAAATTAAAGGTGTTCCATTCACCGAAAATGAAAATCTTTTTGCAGTATTAGCGAAGCTCGGCAGCCTGGTCAATGAGCCTATCTGTGACGCAGACGTTGATGTTTCTCACCGTGTGCCGCGGAAAGACGGTGGCTGTCCGAATATTGTCGTTCAGTTTCGTTCGCGTTAAAAGCGTGATGGGCTCATTGAAAAGGCGCGAAAAAAGTGTTTATCCGCCACTCATCTCAGTCAATCTGGTCATGCTTCTATTTTCGTAAATGAGCACCTGTGCCCAACGCTAAAGAAGCTTCTTGGCCAAGTTGTTGCGCGAAAGAAACACACAGTGGAAGTACGCGTGGACTCATGATGGCATAAAATTTTCGCGCGGAAAACTGACACGTCACGGGCACTACGCATATCTGCAGTTTAGGACCTTGATAAAATGGAGTAAGCGCTTGCAAGTGTGCATCGGACGTCGTCCTTACTGCAGCAGTTAAGTATGGCGGAAAGACTGTTCACACCAACCGACGTTGGTAAAATATTTTCTAAGAGAAATAAGTGCACTTCCTTTTTACGTTTAACCACGCAATCTACATGCAGTAAGGACGATGATCTCAACGCATTGCTGTCTTCTTTTGGTTGTTTATTTGGCATTGTCATGCTGTGCGAAACCTGCTATCGCAACGAAGAAGTACTGAAAATATCAGACTATGTATCTTATTACCTGAATCGGTGCAATAAAAAAGGCGGCGGTGTTCTGTTGCTTACTAGAACTAACTTGCATTGCGAATTGTTGAAAGACTTTACTCAAATTACTGCTGACTTTGAAATTTTGACTGTTCTTCATGGCCGCAGCAGTTTTTATGTGGTATATAGCCCACCGGGAGGGAATGTGGTTTATTTTCTTAAATACATCGACAACCTGCGGTCCTGGGTTAACGATAACGACTACATTTTAGTTTTGGTTGGCAATATTATTATTAACGTGTTACACGATAGCCCACTTCTCAGAGACACATTGCGGCTACTTGAATCAAGTGCTTGCATTAATACAATTACTGTTCCTACACGTATTCAAGGTGACTGCCAAAGTTTACTCAATGTTTTCATTACGAATTTTGACACACAAAACATTGAATCAGGCGTCATCATTGCTCGCGTCAGTCACCATTTGCCTGTCTTTCTACTTGTTAATTCACTTGTGTTGCCCTCGCGTCTTTATAAAGACGAACACTTCACATTTCAGGATATTAACACATTCACACTTGAGAAGTTTCGCAACGAAATATAGCGCATAAACTGGCAAGACTTGTATAATGAGAAAGACTGTGACAAAGCGTACGAGTTGTTCTTATCCTTTTTTCAGAGCGCTTACAGAAAGTCATTCAGACGCAAAACAAAAAAAAGCCAGAAATACAAGGAAACCTTGGATTACTGACAGTACGTTGAGGTTGGTCAAACAAAACATGCTCTTTTCAAGCAATTCCTAGGCACAAGGGGTGCAACAGATTTAGCAGAGTTGAAAACATTCCGGAATAAAGTTAATGGTACTCCAAGGGCAGCAAAAGTGCAATATTTCGAGAAATTATTTAATGAAGAAACGATAATGCGCACCGATATCACCTTGAAAAAATGAACAGTTTACTTCGTGTAAACAATCAGACAGAGAATGCAGCGGAGTTAGAATTAAATAATCAGCCGACATCAGGTACGGCATTGGCTGACGCCTTTAACAATCACTTTGTATCACTGGTGAAAGTTCCTACGATCCTCGTTGCACAGAATACATAAAATCAAAAGTCGTCGAAAGTGCATTCCTAAGCCCTACTAACACTCATGAGATCTACAGCACGTTTCTCGGCCTTCCAAATGGCAAAAGTTGCGATATCAATGATTTGCAGATTTGCTCAGCTAAGCATGTTCTAGACCTAATCTGTCCTGTCTTAGAGCACGTGTACAATCTTTCATTGGCGAATGGTATATTTCCTCGGCGCATGCAAATAGCGAAGGTAACCGCACTTTTCAAAACTGGCGACAGAAACGAACTCTGAAAATATAGGCCAATATGGATCCTGCCTATTTTTTCTAAATGTCTCGAGAAATTGGTTAATACAAGAGTAACCTCGTTTTGTGAAAAGCACAATGTAATTGCAGATTACCAGTATGGGTTTAGAAAAGGTCGTTCAACAGAATAGCTTTACTCATGCAAAAAGAGATAATTTTGCGAGGCGTTGAAGACAATTTGTTACTCTTGGTGTCTTTATTGATTTTTCGAAGGCTTTTTACACCCTTATCAGAGGTGATACTCTACTAACAAAAATTGACATTTATAACTTTAGGGGAACTTTCGTGAACTTAGAAGTTATTTGCAGTACAGGTATCAGACCGTTGTCATAGGTAACAACTGTTAAAAAAATTTGCCTATATGCGCTGGAGTTCCTCAAGGAAGCATACTAGGATGACTATTGTTTAACCTGTACATAAATGACATAACTAATATCAATACCAGCGTACAATTTGCTATCTATGCCGACGACACTAGTTTATTCATAACTTCTAAGGTCGTGAAAGAATTGCTGTGTGTTGCTAATGATACACTTGCTCAAATAAACAAGTGGAGTTTATTCAACTCATTAACTATTATTACTACCAAAGCAAAAGGCGCGCTTTCTCAGCCAAAAAACAAAAGGCATAGTATTAACGGACATCTCAGAATAGGTACTTCTTTCGTAGACATAGCACCATCGGCTAAAAGCTTAGTTGTCATATTCCAAGAGAATATTGACACGTGTACTTATCTTTATCGGGCGACCACGTTTCGCCGCTTAACACATGTAATCGCACAGCGCGGGCCGCGCCTGCATGTATCCGAAGTTTATGGAAAGTTATCGATGCTTCTACGCGGCAGTCTGTTGTCGCCGAACCTTGTGTTATGTGATTTCATCGCGTGACGCCAATGGTGTAGAACTTTGTGGAAGGCACGCGGGCCCGAACGATTAGCCTGGAACATTCGACGACTGCTGTATAAAAGCCAACGCGCTTCACCTGCTGAGCAGATTTTCGACGATCGCCGACCGTGTTCGCCGCTATCGTTGGGCTATAAGTGTAGCCTGTTTTTGTGGGCACAGGTTCGCCCAATAAAAGTTAGTTTTGTCTTTCACAGTATTTGCTACTGTGTTCAACGTCACCACCACGTGACATCTGGTAGAGGTGCTTTTCGTTGATGTACCGGACGCCCCCGACAAGCCGTGATCCAAGTCCGGACTGCAAAGAGAACACCAACGTAGTCCCGGAGCACCGAGCAAGCCGCCGTCTTCAACAGCTGCCCCCGGAGCACGGACCAAGAAGATTGTGGCCAAGGCAACCCCAATGGCAGCCCCAGCGTCCCACGTCGTGCTGCAGCAGCCCAGGGAACCTTCGACGTTCCGCGGATCAACATTCGAGGACCCAGAAACCTGGCTCGAGACGTATGAGAGGGTCGCTACGTTTAACAGTTGGGACAGCGACGACAAGCTGCGGCATGTCTATTTCGCACTGGAAGACGCCGCCAGGACCTCGTTCGAGAATCGAGAAGCCACCTTAACGACGTGGGACCTGTTCCGAAGCGGCTTCTTGCAAACGTTTACAAGCGTCGTGCGAAATGAGCAAGCCCAAGCACTACTAGAAACCAGAGTGCAGCTGCCAAACGAGATGATCGCGATCTTCACGGAGCAGACGGCCCGTCTTTTCCGGCACGACCCGGAAATGTCAGAGGAGACAAAAGTCCGCTTCCTCATGCGGAGCATCAAGCAAGAACTTTTCGCAGGACTTATTTGTAACCCGCCGAAGACCGTAGCTGAGTTTTCTGCAGAGGCATTGACGATCGAGAAAACTCTGGAGATGCGCACCTGGCACTATAACTGCCAGGCGCTCACGCCGCAGTACGCCATCCAAGGACTGGATTCCGACGACCTTCAGGAGACCATCAGGGCCATTGTGCGCGAAGAACTGTGCAAGGTCCTGCCTTCGTCGCAGCCCCAAGTGGCTTCGATCGCCGACATCGTGAAAGAAGAGGTGCACCGATCGCTTGGAGTTCCCGAGCTGCAACTACAATTACCGCAGCCCCAGCCAGAAGCGATGACATACGCCGCCGTCGCACGCCGTCAAGGTACCCCTCCGCGACAACGCCAGGGCCCTGCAGCGACGCAATTCCGTCGTCCGCCGCCGCCAGCACGCCCACCCGTCGCCCAGCGCACCTACGCGAGGAAGACGGACATTTGGCGAGCCCCCGACCATTGTCCGCTCAGCTATCACTGCCGAGAAGCCGGCCATGTGTATCGCCGATGCCCATACCGGGAGATGGGACTGCGAGGTTTCGCCGTACACGCACCGCGCCCGCAGCAAGGTGAATCCACTCGCGGTATCGCCGACTACCTCGCCGCTACTCAGTGGAGCTCTCGACGACCGTCGCGTTCGCCATCACCAGGCCGCTACCTCTCGCCGCAGCGCCGAACATACACTGGCCCAGCCCGGGGGCGGTCAGCGAGCCTATATCTGGAAAACTAAAAGCAGCAACCGATGGAGGTGCGGTTGCTGTTCGTCGAACTGACGAAGATCCTCCGCCGCCGACGAAGAAGACGAAGAAACCATCTCGATGACATAATAACGACACGCCGCCGTCCCGAAGAAGTCGGGAAGCCAAGACTACACCGACAAAAGACGACTTGACGACGCGACGTTCCAGCTTTAGTTCAACACGACGCAGCCGTGATCCGACGCCAAGGCCCAACTGCAACGCCAGACAAAGAACCACCGACCTCGACGCGTTTCTCGACGGCCACGCAGTCACTGCCTTAGTCGACACAGGGGCCGATTACTCCGTAATGAGTGGACACATAGCCGCCCAGTTGAAGAAGGTTAAGACTGCATGGGAGGGTCCCCAAATTCGGACCTCTGCAGGACACCTCATTACGCCGACTGGAATCTGCACGGCAAGAATAACCGTTCATGACCGGACTTACCCTGCTACCTTCGTTATCCTCCAACAGTGTTCACGGGACGTCATTCTCGGCATGGACTTCCCGAACCAACACGGCGCAATCATAGACCTAAAGTCAAAATCGATAACGCTGTCGGAAGAACGAGCGATACCGCCGGAGAGCTTTCGTAGTCACCACGCCTTGAGTGTTCTCGAAGATCAAGAGAGCATCCCGCTTCGCTCGAGCATTGTTATTTCGGTTGGCACCGAAACACCCGCTGACGTAGAAGGCGTCATCGAAGGCGACCAACGTCTACTGCTAGACCGTGAAATTTGCGTCGCAAGAGGGATCGCTCGACTGCATGGAGGGAAAACTGAAGTGTTGCTGACAAACTTGAGCCAAGAGTTCAAGCACATCAACAAGGGCACGACGATCGCGTACATCGAGGAAATACTGGAAACCAGTAATGCGTTTGTCCTCTCGGATTCCGCCGCATCTACCCCGACGACGATGGTTCCCGAACCCGACTACGACATTAATCCAAGTCTCCCCGTGATTAAGCAACAGCAGCTCAGAAGTCTGCTCCGATGATACAAAGGCTGCTTTTTGACGTCATCGAGGATTCGACAAACAACAGTCGCGAAGCATCGCATAATCACCGAGGAGTTCGCTCGACCACTCCGCCAGAGCCCTTAGCGAGTTTCGCCGCGAGAACGTGCAGCTATAAGAGAACAAGTCGACAAATGCTGCGCAACGACATCATCAAGCCATCGAAAAGCCCGTGGGCATCCCCTGTTGTCTTGGTAAAGAAAAAGGACGGAACCCTACGTTTCTGCGTCGGTTATCGTCGTCTGAACAAGATCACGAAGAAGGACGTATGCCCCCTCCCACGAATAGACGACGCATTGGATCGGCTCTGCAACGCTAAGTACTTCTCGTCGATGGACCTCAAGTCTGGCTATTGGCAAATAGAAATCGACGAAAAAGATCGCCAAAAGACGGCCTTCATCACCCCAGACGGCCTCTACAAGTTCAAGGTTATGCTATTCGAACTGTGCTCGGCGCCTGCAACGTTCCAGCGCGTCATCGACACGGTGTTAGCAGGATTGAAGTGGCAGACCTGTCTCGTTGATTTGGATGACGTCGTCGTCTTCGCCGGAAATTTCGACGATCACCTCAGGCGGCTTACGACAGTACTAGAGGCCATCAAGTTGTCAGGGCTTACTCTGAAGCCGGAAAAATGCCGCTTCGCTTACGATGAGCTTCTGTTCCTAGGCCACGTAATCAGCAAATCTCGTGTCCATCCAGACCCGCAAAAGACAGCTGCCATCGCACAGTTCCCGCAACCGATCAAGAAGAAGGCAGTGCGTAGATTCCTTGGCATGTGTGTCTACTACAGGCGCTTTTTCAAGGACTTTTCACGCATCGCCGAGCCGCTGACACGTCTAACTAAATGTGATGTTGAGTTCAAGTGCGAAACGCCGCAGGCCAACGCATTTGAAGAACTCAAACGACGCATGCAGTCGCCGCCGGTACTTGCGCACTTCGACGAGTACGACGATACAGAAATCCATACTGACGCCAGTAGCCTAGGCCTCGGAGCCGTTCTAGTCCAGAGAAGAAACGGAGTCGAACAGGTGATAGCTTACGCTAGCCGGTCGCTCTCAAAAGCGGAAGGCAACTATTCTACGACCGAAAAGGAATGCCTCGCCATCGTTTGGGCTACAGCTAAATTTCGCCCTTATCTTTATGGCAGGCCATTCAAAGTCGTCAGTGACCATCACGCGTTGTGTTGGCTAGCGAATATAAAGGATCCTTCAGGATGACTGGCGCGGTGGAGCCTCAGACTACAAGAATACGACATCAGTGTAACCTACAAGTGCGGACGAAAACACTCCGATGCCGATTGCCTGTCACGCGCACCCATTGATCCGCCGCCGCAAGATGAAGAGAATGACGGCGCCTTCCTTCGAATGATAAGCGCGGAAGACTTCGCTGAACAGCAACGGGCAGAACCGGAGCTAAAAGGCCTCGTCGAATATTTGGAAGGGCACACCGACGTTGTCGCCAGGGCTTTTAAGCGCGGATTATCTTCCTTCACGCTTCAAAACAATCTACTCGTGAAGAACTTCTCACCAGTCCGCGCCAATTACCTTCTTGTTGTCCCGTCAGGACTTCGTCCAGAAGTAATGCACGCCCTACATGACGATCCGACTACTGGAAACCTCGGACTTTCCCGGACACTATCGAGGATACAAGAAAAGTATTATTGGCCGCGCCTGACCGCCGACGGAGCCCGCTATGTCAGAACATGCCGAGACTGTCAGCGACGAAAGACACCGCCGACAAGGCCAGCGGGATTACTATAGCCAATCGAGCCTCCTTACCGACCATTCCAGCAGATCGGGATGGACTTGCTGGGACCCTTTCCGACATCAATAACCGGAAATAAGTGGATCGTCGTGGCGACGGACTACCTCACGCGCTTCGCTGAAACAATAGCACTGCCGAAAGATAGCGCAGCCGAAGTGGCGAAATTCTTTGTCGAAAACATCCTGCTGCGACATGGCGCCCCAGAAGTCCTCATCACCGACAGAGGAACGGCCTTCACAGCGGAGCTCACCCAAGCCATTCTGAAATACAGACAGACAAGGCACAGAAGGACAACGGCCTCCCACCCGCAGACGAGTGGTCTTACGGAGCGCCTGAATAAGGCCCTCGCCGACATGCTAGCGATGTACGTCGACGTCGAACACAAGACCTGGGATGCCGTCCTGCCGTACGTAACATTCCCTTACAACACGGCGGTGCAAGAAACAACACAGATCACGCCGTTCAAGCTGGTCTACGGCAGGAACCCGACGACGACGCTTGACGCCATGCTGCCGCACGTCACTGACGAGGAGAACCTTGACGTCGCTACCTACCTCCAGCGCGCCGAAGAAGCCAGACAGCTCGCCCGCCTGCGGATCAAGAACCAGCAGAGGACCGACAGCCGACACTACAACCTCCGACGACGCTTCGTCGAGTACCAGCCCGGCGACCGTGTTTGGGTATGGACCCCGATACGCCGACGAGGACTCGGTGAGAAACTACTGCGACGCTATTTCGGTCCCTACAAGGTCATCCGACGTATTGGCGCACTGGACTGTGAGGTCGTCATCATCATCAGCAGCACCAGCCTGGTTATGCCCACTGCAGGGCAAAGGCCTCTCCCATACTTCTCCAACTACCACGGTCATGTACTAATTGTGGCCATGTTGTCCCTGCAAACTTCTTAATCTCATCCGCCCACCAAACTTTCTGCCGCCCTCTGCTACGCTTTCCTTCCCTTGGAATCCATTCCGTAACTCTTAATGACCATCGGTTGTCTTCCCTCCCCATTACCTGTCCTGCCCATGTCCATTTCCTTTTCTTTATTTCAACTAAGATACCATTGACTCGCGTTTGTTCCTTCACCCAATCTGCTCTTTTCTTATCCCTTAACGTTACACCTACCATTCTTCTTTCCATAGCTCGTTGCGTCGTCCTCAATTTAAGTAGAATCCTTTTCGTAAGCCTCCAGGTTTCTGCCCCGTACATGAGTACTGGTAAGACACAACTGTTATAAACTTTTCTCTTGAGGGATAATGGCAACCTGCTGTTCATGGTCAGAGAATGCCTGCCAAACGCACCCCAGCCCATTCTTATTCTTCTGATAATTTCAGTCTCATGATCCGGATCAGCAGTCACTACCTGTCCTAAGTAGATGCATTCCCTTACCACTTCCAGTGCCTCACTACGTATTGTAAACCGCTGTTCCCTTCCGAGACTGCTAAACATTACTTTAGTTTTCTGCAGATTAATTTTTAGACCCACCCTTCGGCTTTGCCTCTCCAGGTCTGTGAGCATGCATTGCAGTTGGTCCCCTGAGTTACTAAGCAAGGCAATATCATCAGCGAATCGCAAGTTACTAAGGTATTCTACATTAACTCTTAACCCAAATTCTTCCCAATCCAGGTCTCTGAATACCTCCTGTACACACGCTGTGAATAGCATCGGAGAGATCGTATCTCCCTGCCTGACGCATTTCTTTATTTCGGTTTTGTTGCTTTCTTTATGTAGGACTACGTTGGCTGTGGAGCCGCTCTAAATGTCTTTCAGTATTTTTACATACGGCTCGTCTGCACCCTGATTGCGCAGTGCCTCCATGACTGCTGAGGTTTCTACTGAATCAAACGCTTTCTCGTAATCAATGAAAGCTATACATAAAGGTTGGTTATATTCCGCACATTTTTCTATCACCTGATTGATAGTGGGAATATGGTCTATCGTTGAGTTATCTTTACAGAATCCTGCCTGGTCCTTTGGTTGACGGAAGTATAAGGTGTTCCTGATTCTATTTGCAATTACCTTAATAAATACTTTGTAGGCGACGGACAGTAAACTGATCGCTCTATAATTTTTCAAGTCTTTAGCGTCCCCTTTCTTATGCATCATGATTATATTAGCGTTTTTCCAAGATTCCGGTACGCTCGTAGTCATGAGGCATTGCGTATACAGGGTGGCCAGTTTCTCTAGAACAATCTGCCCACCATCCTTCAACAAATCTGCTGTTACCTGATCCTCCCTAGCTGCCTTCCCCCTTTGCATAGCTCTCAAGGCTTTCTTCACTTCTTCCGGTGTTACCTGTGGGATTTCAAATTCCTCTAGACTATTCTCTCTTCCATTATCGTCGTGGGTGCCACTGGTACTGTATAAATCTCTATCGAACTCCTCAGCCACTTGAACTATCTCATCCATATTAGTAATGATATTGCCTGCTTTGTCTTTTAACGCATACATCTTATTCTTCCCAATTGCTAGTTTCTTCTTCGCTGCTTTTAGGCTTCCTCCGTTCCTGATAGCATGTTCAATTCTATCCATATAATGCTTCCTTATGCCAGCTCTTACGCTTGTTGATTAACTTCGAGAGTTCTGCCAGTTCTATTCTAGCTGTAGGGTTAGAGGCTTTCATACATTGGCGTTTGTTGATCAGATCTTTCGTCTCCTGTGATAGCTTACTGGTATCCTGTCTAACGGGGTTACCACCGACTTCTATTGCAGACTCCTTAATGATGCCCACAAGATTGTCGTTCATTGCTTCAACACTAAGGTCCTCTTCCTGAGTCAAAGCCGAATACCTGTTCTGTAGCTTGATCTGGAATTCGTCTATTTTCCCTCTTACCGCTAACTCATTGACCGGCTTTTTATGTACCAGTTTCTTCCGTTCCCTCCTCATGTCTAGGCTAATTCGAGTCCTTACCATCCTATGGTCACTGCAGCGCACCTTGCTGAGCACGTCCACATCTTGTATGATGCCAGGGTTAGCGCAGAGTATGAAGTCTATTTCATTTCTAGTCTCGCCGTTCGGGCTCCTCCACGTCCACTTTCGGCTATCTCGCTTGCGGAAGAAGGTATTCATTATCCGCATACTATTCTGTTCCGCAAACTCTACTAATAACTCTCCCCTGCTATTCCTAGTGCCTATGCTATATTCCCCCACTGCCTTGTCTCCAGCCTGCTTCTTGCCTACTTTGGCACTGAAGTCGCCCATCAGTATAGTGTATTTTGTTTTGACTTTACCATCGTCGACTCCACGTCTTCATGGAAGCTTTCGACTTCCTGGTCATCATGACTGGTTGTAGGAGCGTAGACCTGTACAACCTTCATTTTGTACCTCTTATTAAGTTTCACAACAAGACCTGCAACCCTCTCGTTAATACTATAGAATTCCTGTATGTTACCAGCTATGTTCTTATTAATCAGGAATCCGACTCCTAGTTCTCGTCTCTCCGCTAAGCCCCTGTAGCACAGGACGTGCCCGCTTTTTACCATTGTATATGCTTCTTTTGGCCTCCTAACTTCCCTGAGCCCTATTATATCCTATTTACTGCCCTCTAATTCCTCCAATAGCAGTGCTAGACTCGTCTCACTAGAAAACGTTCTAGCGTTAAACGTTGCCAGGTTCATATTCCAATGGCGGCCTGTCCGGAGCCAGTTATTCTTAGCACCCTCTGCTGCGTCGCAGGTCTGACCGCCGCCGTGGTCAGTTGCTTCGCAGCTGCTGGGGACTGAGGGATGGGGTTTGATTGTTGTGTTCATATAGGAGGTTGTGGCGAAGTTCTGCACCAGGGTGGCCAATCCTGCTCTGGTGAAGGAGTGCGTTACCGGTTCCGGTCACCGGGATCAGGCCACACTCCAGGCCTGTTTATGCAATTTTATCAACACGCGGATTTTTTTTTAATCCGGTGGAAGATTGCGCGGCACCGGGATGCGAACCACGGACCTCTTGCACGCGAGGCGGGTGTTCTACCTCTACGCCACCGCTGCAGGCTGCCCGACGGCATTTCGTATTCACAGCGGCGCCGCGCACGATATGAAGTGCTCCACGTGGTGCGCCTTAAACCCTTTTACGGACGCTGACGAACTTCGTTAATTTTTTTTCTGTGCTACAAGTGCTTTTGTTTGTTACTTTCGTTTGTTTGCAGCATCGGGTCGATGCTTTTCGGGTCGATGATCGGGTCGACAGAAAGTCATTTAGACGCAAAACAAAAAAAAGCCAGAAATACAAGGAAACCTTGGATTACTGACAGTACGTTGAGGTTGGTCAAACAAAACATGCTCTTTTCAAGCAATTCCTAGGCACAAGGGGTGCAACAGATTTAGCAGAGTTGAAAAAATTCCGGAATAAAGTTAATGGTACTCTAAGGGCAGCGAAAGCGCAATATTTCGAGAAATTATTTGATGAAGAAACGATAATGCGAACCGACACCACTTTGAAAAAATAAACACTGTACTTCGTGTAAACAATCAGACAGAGAATGCAGCGGAGTTAGAATTAAATAATCAGCCGACATCAGGTACGGCATTGGCTGACGCCTTTAACAATCACTTTGTATCACTGGTGAAAGTTCCTACGATCCTCGTTGCACAGAATACATAAAATCAAAAGTCGTCGAAAGTGCATTCCTAAGCCCTACTAACACTCATGAAATCTACAGCACGTTTCTCGGCCTTCCAAATAGCAAAAGTTGCGATATCGATGATTTGCAGATTTGCCCACCTAAGCATGTTCTAGACCTAATCTGTCCTGTCTTAGAGCACGTGTACAATCTTTCATTGGCGAATGGTATATTTCCTCGGCGCATGCAAATAGCGAAGGTAACCGCACTTTTCAAAACTGGCGACAGAAACGAACTCTGAAAATATAGGCCAATATCGATCCTGCCTATTTTTTCTAAATGTCTCGAGAAATTGGTTAATACAAGAGTAACCTCGTTTTGTGAAAAGCACAATGTAATTGCATATTACCAGTATGGGTTTAGAAAAGGTCGTTCAACAGAATAGCTTTACTGATGCAAAAAGAGATAATTTTGCGAGGCTTGAAGACAATTTGTTACTCTTGGTGTCTTTATTGATTTTTCGAAGGCTTTTTACACCCTTATCACAATACTCTACTAACAAAAATTGACATTTATAACTTTAGGGGAACTTTCGTGAACTTAGAAGTTATTTGCAGTACAGGTATCAGACCGTTGTCATAGGTAACAACTGTTCAAAATATTTGCCTATATGCGCTGGAGTTCCTCAAGGAAGCATACTAGGATGACTATTGTTTAACCTGTACATAAATGACATAACTAATATCAATACCAGCGTACAATTTGCTATCTATGCCGACGACACTAGTTTATTCATAACTTCTAAGGTCGTGAAAGAATTGCTGTGTGTTGCTAATGATACACTTGCTCAAATAAACAAGTGGAGTTTATTCAACTCATTAACTATTATTACTACCAAAGCAAAAGGCGCGCTTTCTCAGCCAAAAAACAAAAGGCATAGTATTAACGGACCTCTCAGAATAGGTACTTCTTTCGTAGACATAGCACCATCGGTTAAAAGCTTAGTTGTCATATTCCAAGAGAATATTGACACGTGTACTTTATCGGGCGACCACGTTTCGCCGCTTAACAAATGTAATCGCACAGCGTGGGACGCGCCTGCATGTATCTGAAAGTTCTGGAAAGTTATCGATGCTTCTACCCGGCTGTCAGTTATCGCCGAACCTTGTGTTATCTGATTTCATCGCGTGACGCGAATGGTGTAGAACATTGTGGAAGGCACGCGGGCCCGAACGATTAGTTTGGAACATTCGACGACTGCTGTATAAAAGCAGACGCGCTTGACCCGCTGAGCAGATTTTCGACGATCGCCGACCGTGTTCGCCGCTATCGTTGTGCTATAAGAGTAGCCAGTTTTTGTGGTCACAGGTTCGCCCACTAAAAGTTAGTTTTGTCTTTCACAGTATTTGCTACTGTGTTCTTCAACGTCACCACCACGTGAAAATATGCTGTGGAATGACCATGTTAACATTATTGCTAACAAACTTGCACGAGTTGTTGGAATACTAAAATGATTGCGCTTCCTTTTACCATTAAGAGCGAAGCTGCTACTTCATAATTCTCTTTTTTTATCTCATGTTAACTATTGTCACCTCGTATGGGGCAACACGACTAGCAATAACATCAATATTCTATATTTATTGCAAAAGAAAGTCATCCGCGCAATTTCAAACTCTTTATTCGATGCGCATACTGATCCTCTTTTTTGTCAATTAGATATAGCGCCGATAAAATCGCTATATAAAACAATTTTGCTAAAACGCTTTCTAACAGAAAGAAATCTGGTGGTGGTAACAACTTTATTAACAATCCGGCAAATTCGTGGCCTGGCCTAGGCCGCCCCGGAGGAGGTCCGGAGATCCTGTCTCCTCGCTGCCTCACGGGCTTGCTGGATGGCCCATAGTTTATTTCCGAGGTTTGAGCTGCGCAACGCGGCCGTCCATCGCGCCGCAGCTTCATCTGGGGATACTGCATTTTCTTTGCATATAACCTCACATTCCCAGAGAATGTGTCTAAAAGATGCGTGTGCCCTGCTGCAGAGTTTGCAGTTATCATCTGAGTAGATGTCCGGATATATCCTCCTGAGATGGACGGGGTTGGGGAAGGTCTTTGTTTGTAGCTGCCTGCAATCTACCGCTTGGGCCCTGTAGAGTTTGGGTTTAGGGGGCGGATAAACCCGCCTTGAGTTTTGATAAAATTTTGTAATATCACAGTATCTGGACATTCTGTCCTTTTCTGTCCATGCCTCCGTTGGATTTCCAACCCCAAGAGAGAATCCTTCTTCGCGGACGCGGAACATGAGACCTCGCGCTACGCGGTGCACCTCCTCGTTGAGGTTGGGTACGGGGGTGTCGGGGGACGTGTGAGCCGGGAACCATATAATGCGTCGTTCCTCAGTCTCCTCGGAGGTGACATAGTTCGCGTTGGCTTTGAGTATAGCCTCAGCCTTCGGCGAAATTCTGCCTTGTGCATAGTTTCTGACCGCCGTCAGCGAGTCACTGAGTACGTATCTACAACTGGGGTTAACTATGGCTAGGGCTATCGCCACCTCTTCCGCTGCCTCGGGGTTTTTTACACGTATGCTACAAGAACGGACCAATTGTTTCTCGGTATTGAGGACGGCCACTGCAAAAGCACGTCGATCCTCGTATTCTGCCGCGTCTTCGTACAGCGCTTCCTTGTCCCTACCGAAGGCTTGGAATAAAGCCTTGGCTCTACTCTCTCTTCGACCCTGATTGAATTCGGGGCTCATGTTCTTGGGTATATTAGCCACCTGAAGCTTTTCCCTGATCGTGCTTGGAATGGATGTTTTGTCGCCGTGCTGCTTGTGATAACTTATGCCGAGTTTGTCCGGGATGCTCCTGCCCGTACGTGTCTTCGCTAGTCTCTCGAGTTGCGAGATTTGCTGTGCCTCAATTAACTCTTCAAGCGTGCTGTGGACGCCCAGCTGTAGCGGATGTTCCGTGCTGGTGCTGTCTGGAAGGCCCTGTGCGATCTTGTGTGTTCTTCTAATGAGGGTGTTCAGTTTGGCACATTCGGCCGCGTACCAGTTGTGGTAGGCGGCCACATAGGTAATGTGGCTAATAACGAAGGAGTGTATGAGTCTGATGACGTTAGCCTCCCTCATACCCTGATGTCTGTTGGTGATTCTTCTGACGAGCCTCATCGTGTTCGTGATCTTAGTCTCCAAATGCCTGACCGTTTCTCCGTTGTTGCCATTCGATTCTATGATGAGTCCGAGCACCTTAATCTGCTTCACCCTGGGTATTTCTTGTCCGTCTTTAGTGCGTATGCAAATTTCTTCGTATTGTGCATGCTGGATGTAAGCCTTGGGGGGACTTCCCCTAAGCGTCGGGCGGTAGAGGAAGAGTTTCGATTTTTCTGGCGAGCAGACGAGACCGGTTCCGACGAGGTACTCTTCCACCACCTCGACCGCGGTCTGTAATCGCTGTTCGATTTCTCCGTCGCTTCCCTCAGACACCCAGATCGTAACGTCGTCCGCGTATATTGTGTGATGCACTCCCTCAATGGCGTTGAGGCGCTAGGGGAGGCCGAGAATAATGAGATTAAAGAGCATCGGCGAGATGACCGAGCCTTGCGGGGTGCCGACGCTGCCTATGTTCCTGTCTTCGGATGCGAGTTTGCCCAGCGTTAAGGAGACTTTCCTGTTTGTGAGGAAATCCTGAACATAGCTGTACGCTCAGTTTCCTAGATTGAGTGCGGCAATGCTGCTGCGTAGTATGGCTGCGTGAGCTCCATTGTCGAAGGCTTTCTTGAGGTCTAATCCTAGAATGGCCCTGGTACCTCGTGTCTTGTTGTCGAGTATCTGGTGCTTGATTTGCAACATTGCATCCTGCGTGGAGAGATGAGCTCGAAACCCGAGCATGGTGTCTGGATACGCTCCCACGTCGTCGAACTGTGCGTTGATCCGGGTGAGGAAGGCGTGCTCCATCAGCTTGCCGACGCACGACGTAAGGTATATTGGTCGAAGGTTGGCCAGATCTGGGGGTTTCCCTGGTTTGGGGATGAGCACCATTTTTGCTCTTTTCCACTGGTCGGGGATGCATCCTTGGGTCCAGCAATCGTTAATGTACTTGGTCAGTTCGGAGATGGTCTCGTTGTCCAAGTTACGAAGGGTCTTATTTGTTACGCCGTCCTGTCCCGGGGCCGACTTGCTGTTGAGCTTTTGCAAAGCGGCCCGGATTTCCGCCTCGCCAAAGTCTCTGTCCAGAGAGAAATTGGGATTTCCCGTGTATTCCCTGTGTTGAATAGTCGGGCTGTGCGGGGCGTATCTGTCGCAGAGTTCGGAAAGGATTTCTTCCTCGTCCTTGGTGTGTGTGTGAGTATTAGCTTGCGCATGGTTTCCCTATGTGTTGCCTTGGTCTTGGTCGGGCCTAGCAGGTATCGGAGTAGGCGCCATGTGTGACCGGTGTCAATCCGTCCGTCCATCTCGTTGCAGATCTCATCCCATTGTTGTTTACTAAGAGTTTTGCAGTTTTCTTCTATTTCTTTGTTGAGTAACGCTATGCGTTTCCTCAACTTCCTATTGTGTCTTTGTTTCTGCCACCTGGCTTGAAGCGATCGTTTGGCCTCCCACATGTCCACCAGGCGGCTGTCGATCTTCTCGACGGGAAGTTCTGGAGTCGCGGTCTTTGTTACTTCATTGACGTCAGCCATCACTTTTTCGGCCCATTGTTGAATGTCTGTGATGGGCGCGTGCGTCATTCCGGCTCGATTCTTGCGGAACTGGTCCCAGTCCGTCCATTTGAAGGTATTGTTGAGTTCGACCTTTAAATTCTCCAATAATTTCGTTTCGAGAATTCTGTGGCCACTACCAAGGTCTTCTAACGCGTTATTCCAACTCGCTCCTCTTCCGTTCTTCACTAATGTTAGATTGGGCGTGGTGTCTCTTGTTAGCCCTGTTCCCATTCTGGTGGGGGAGCTGAGGTCGGTGATGAGGGTCAGGCCTGTTTCCTGTATGTCCTGCCATAAAGCCTTGCCTTTGGCTCTCGTATAGGCATAGCCCCACGCTCCGTGCGGGCGTTAAAATCTCCCCCGATTAGTAGGGGTTGGGAGCCCGCAATGTCGGTGACCCTCCTAAAAAGGGTTAGAAAGTGCTGTCGTATGTGCGCTGGCTTGCTGTATAGATTGAGGATGAACGTGCTGCATTGGCTCTTGCTTTTAGGTATAATTTCTACGAATACTTGTTCAATCTGCGCTACCTTAACGTCGTGACGAACGACCACTAAGCCTTTCCTGACCAAAGTAGTTACCGCTTGGTTCTCCTCGGATGGGGACCGATAGCTTGGTAACCAGGTAGTTTTGCTAATTCGCGTGCCTCATGTAGCATTATTACATCGGGTTTCGATTTGCTTTTAAGGTGTTGTTGCAGGACCGCTTTTTTTGCGGCGTAACTCCTGCAATTCCACTGCCATATCGTCAGCGCGCCTCTTTTACCCTGCTTGCCTATTTTGGTCTGGTCGTGGGGTGGAGCTCTGAACGACACCAGATGCTCCTGCGGTGTTTACAGGGGTGTCGTGGAATTGATTAGATGCGACCCCAGTTATGGGGGCCCCTGCAGTGGTAACTGGCTACAGCTTGGCTACTCTAAGACTTAGGTTGGCCACGTTGCTTTCGAATTTGTCAAGTCTCGACATTATGGTCGAGACGCCAGCGTGAGGTTGCCGACGGCTTCCGCTTGTGCTTTGAGTACATTTTGCATTTCTGTTAATTTCTGCCCTAGGTCTGCCAGTTGTGATCCGGTTTGGCTGCTAACGGCTGGAGCCTTTCTCTTAAGTGGCAGAGGGTTGTCGTCCTCCTCCATGCTATTATTATGAGTTACCGCAGCTGCACCTGCACTACAAGTACTCAGACGGGGAGATATCTCCACCCTTCGACTATTCTTAGGTTCCTGAATTTCTCTCGGGATGAGTGAGATTAATTCTCTCAACTGCGCATTTTCCTGTCTCATTTCTGCTATTTCTTTAGAAGCTGCAGTCTCCTCAGTTCCGCCGTGGCGCGGCGAGCCTTTGACCGCGTCTGCCCAGCTCACCTTGTTGGTGGCCTCTTCTACCGCCGGGCCGCCTCCGCTGCGGCGGGAACGCGAACGCGTACGGCTCCTGGATCTAGTTCGGGCTGGTCCGGGTATGCGGCTCCGGGATCTGGACTTTCTGGTTCTCGAACAGGCCCTCAAGCGTGGACGGGGCCTGGTCTCTCGGGAAGGGCGTCCAACTGATTCCCTCGTAGCCTCCGATGCTAGAAATTCTTCCTGTTGTCGTTGTATTTCCCAACGTGGTCTCTTTACTATATATGGCGTCTTGAAGCAAGCCTTGCAATTCTTATCGGCCGTCAAGTGCTCACCCCCGCAATGTTGGCAAAGGGGGTTGCACTGGTGGTCGAGACCTGGGTTGGCCGTGCCGCAGCCTCTGCAGATGTGGTCCTGCGGACTGGGGCACACGTCCATGCGGTGGCCCAGTCTGCCGCATTGGAAGCACAGGTCAAGTTGTTTTCTGTACAACGCGCACTTGACGAGAGCGTCTCCGTAGCGGACGAAGGAGGGAACTTTCAGTCCGGAAAACATCACGATGACCGTGGTGGTATTGCTGAGTTGTTTCGCAGTGATTGCCGTAGGATTCTTGGGGGTAACGACCTGGGCGGTGATGTCCCGGGGTGAATCTTCGAGAGGTATGCCCCTGATCCCTCCTTTGGAAGTTAAGTCGGGTGCCGAAAGAAAAGGTAGCACTAATTTTCTCGAGTACTTGTCAAGGCTAACATTAAATACACGCAGTTTCAGTACACGTCACAGAGAAACTTGGCATATTCCGCACTCAAGAACTAACTACGGGAATCAAATGCTGCGCCATGAACTACCATCTCTACTTAACTCTCTTCATTAATCGCCATACTTGTTATCATTTCAATTAGGTGCCCAAACTTGCCACTCCTATGGGCATTCACGTGAATGCTTTGTGCTTTTCTTTGTGTTTCGTTCTGATGTACACGCATTCTAAGCTGTAATCGCACAGTAGCTTATTTAGTTTTGTATTTCTGTGAATGTTACCCGTAAATGAAAATTGATTCACGTTGTCTGCAGTTTGTTGTTTTCCTGTTACTGTTTTTCGTAACTTGTATGACAATTACAATTTCTGCATTCATGTCAATTTCATTTCAATTTTTCGCCGTAGTGCGAAATCACTTTGTATAAATAGTCCCATTTATCCACACATTATTTATATTTATATTGTTTTTCCAATACATTTGTTCATCTTGTATTTATGCACGCATTGCTACGTGATGCCAAAGAAACCAATAAGAGGCACAGACCTAGTAAAGCCGATTTTATTGCTTTTTGTCTGTGCCCCTGTCATCTGTACGCTGTATAGATACAAAATAAAGTTCAAGTTCATATGGTACCGTAATTTGAACTCAAATTTATTCTGTTTGCCCGCAACACCTGTCATGTCTACACTAGTAGCGCTTCCTAGTGTTCTCACGTCACTTTTGCCTATTCCAGTCTCCTTGTATGGGAACAGGGAGTGAACTGTGGCAATTCTGTTATTAGAGACCTTTAGGTTAGGGGACGCACGCGGCTTGCGTACGCATGAAATAGGGGTGACTGTACTGCGCATGCGCTGACCACTACGTCTACTTGCGCCCTTGGGTTGTTGGGGCAGCCGAAAACATCACGGTCCCTAAGAGGTCACGATACCCACGTGACTCTCGCGGTGTACGAGAACTTACGAGAAGCGATACCAGCCGCCCATCGCGCCACCAGACGGAGAACGCGACTGCGCCGGCGAGGCCGTGTGCTCGTGTGCATTTCACGACCGACGTGGACATCGTAGTCCTGCGCGAGGCCACGGCGACCAACAACTTCGAGGATGTGTCGCGGTGGGCAGTGATTGCCAATAACCTGCTGCTGGGGATTCGGAAGAATTTGTCGGCGCGGAGCCTGCGGGACCGCGTAGACTTGCTTCTCGCGCAGTTCACCACACGTGAACGAACGAACCTAAAAAAGTAAGTGTGCTGTTCGCTTCGCTGCTTCCAGCAATTGTTCTGGGGGTTTATGTTGCCAAGTCACAACATTACCTGTAAAACGTTCTTTTACGTCCGGAACTGAGTGAGTAAGTTAGAACTTTATTTAGGTCCTGAGGGGAAATCAATCCGGCGGCTCCACCCAGGTCGGGGCCGGTAGACAGAGTCCTTCGGCGACGGCCCGGGCCCTCTGGACACCCTTGAGCTCAGCGATGAGCTCTGTGCTTCTGAGCGCTGAGTCCCAGGAAGACTGGTCGGGAAAGTCCGTGCTCGCGTTGGCAGGGAAAAGCCAGAGCATGTGTTCGAAGTTGTTGTATTCGTGGCCGCAGTGTGGGCATTCAGTAGGAAGGTCAGGATTGATCCTGCTTAGTGTCGTTGGTATGATGTATGTCCTAGTCTGCAACTGTCTGTAAGTGACGCCCTGTGCTTTCTTGAGCTTTGGGTGAGGAGGAGGAAACATTCTTCGTGATAACCTATGATTTGAAGTGATTTCGTGGTATGATACGAGTGGGTCTTCGTTGTCTAGGTCCCGCCAGGCTGGGTTGAAGCGAGAGGGCTGACTACAGACGCGGAATGTGAGCTCTCGCCCCAGTTGGTGTGCCCGCTCGTTCGGATTACAGTCAGGATGTCTGGAAATGTTGCCCATGTGGGCCGGGAACCATGTGATGTGTGGGGACGTGAGGTTGTCTCTTCCCGTTTCTTTGAAGAAGATGGTGTTGATAACCGTAGCTGCTTCCCTAGAGATGACGGCCGACGAGATGGTTCTAATAGCTGTTCTTGAGTCCGAGTAAATGACTGACGCTCCCTTGCAGCTTCGAAGGGCCACCGCGATGGCCATTTCTTCTGCTTCGTGAGTGAAGTTGGTAACCACCGTGGCTGCGTTGACGAGTGAGCCATGGGCGTCCACCACAGAGACCGCGTAGGCGCCTCGATTCCGATATCTGGCCGCGTCAACGAAGAGGACTTGCGTTTCGTTACGTTTGATGTTGTCAAGGATTGCCTTCGCTCAACATGACGAGAAGGAACAGCTTCTGGCGGAGTTGTATGAGAAAGTGGATACAAGCTGAAGCACTCCGCTATGCGCAAAGTTGCGGCTAAGCGGCGGCAACAGCAGCAGCAGAGACAGTCCCGGCGGTCGACCACGGATAAAAGCATAGTGTCGCCTGTCCGGGACCTTGCTGCCTCAGCAGTATGCGCGTAGTCTGATGATGGGGCCACCTCTTGTGACGACGAAAACTTTTGTAAGTTCCTCGTTAATCACTAAGAAATAATGCTTATATTAGTAGCCCTAGTATTTCTACTATATTATCTAACGGTTTTTTAGCTTGTGCGCTGACAGTTAAAGGCCTGTATTTGTTAAAGCTAACGTATCGTGATGAAACAGTCCTGCTGTGCGCAAGTGCCGTGGTACTACATACATTTTGAACGCCTTAGCCTACCTTTCCTTCGTGCTACGTTAAAAACAAAAAATTTACTGCCACTATTGCAGCGTTCTTTTCCTTTTTCTTAATTAGTGAACAAGGTCTAACCACTGTTTTCGTCTGCTTAGAGAGCTATTGGCAGCTGATCCTCCACACTGCCATTGAAGAAAAAGAAAGATTGCGGTAAAAGCTTCATATGGTCAGGATGGATGGAAGCTTCGGCTAGTTGGTTTGACGTTGGGAACGACTAAGTGAGCAAAAAACAAACGAAGGCATATGTGCATTCACGTTGCCTGCTTGTGTCTGTAGGTCACGTTTTATATCTCTTCGATTTGCTGTAGAACCTATTCATTACATATATATGTACCATCTCTGCGAATCTTTGTGATGTAGCTGAGGTGTCTGCGGCAGAGCCCCCTTCACGGTGACTACGAGGTGCAGGTAATAGCTCCAGGGCTACATGCCAGTGCTTCGGTGAGTATGTCACCGTAGAGCGCAACCTCTACAACCTCTTCTTGCCCCATCCAAAGCCCCACCACTAGTCCCACACCTGGCACTACCCCTGGACCCACCCCGGGCCCTATCCATAAGCCCACCTTTGTCTGTCTCTGGTGCCACCCGTGCAAGCACCACGACTCCAACTGGCACGCACCGGCAAAATCGTACATTTTAGTAAACCATTGATAGGCCTTCATGAGATGGCGTGCACCAGCCACCAGCTGTTGGCCGCAAGGAGCCGACATGCTGCGGCGGAGCATCTTCTTTAGCGATGCCGAGTGTGCTGCAATTCGCTTTGTATGAGCGCGGAATTTTGACCGATTGTAGCAGTACCTTTTATGTGTGAACGTGTTTTCTTTTGATTGAGCTGTTCCGTGCACTGTATGATACATCATCGTCATCATCAGCCTGGTTACGCCCACTGCAGGGCAAAGGCCTCTTTCATACTTCTCCAACAACCCTGGTCATGTACTAAATGTGGGCATGTCGTCCCTGCAAACTTCTTAATCTCATCCGCCCACCTAACTTTCTGCCGCCCCCTGCTATGCGTCCCTTCCCTTGGAATCTAGTCCATAACCCTAAATTACCATCGATTAACTTCCCTCCTCATTACATGTCCTGCCCATGCCCATTTCTTTTTCTTGATTTTAACTAAGATGTCTTAACTCCCGTTTGTTCACTCACCCAATCTGCTCTTTTCTTATTTCTCAGCTGTGATGATACATTCCTGTGTTTTTCCGTGCCTTTTTTATTAAACTTTGGTTGTGGTGTGCTCAAGGTGAATTTAACCCTAAGTAACATTTGCGCTTGTCTCAGCGGACTTGGTACTACCAGGCGTTTTAGTACTACCGGTAATTTTTCGCCTGTGACTAATAGCACAATTTTAGACCTTGAGCTGATCTACTAGAAGAAGAATACATTACTTTCACAAGAAATCGAAGCGCTTAATCTACTTCACGAATGGAGATTTTAACTAATTGCCTTGCATCTCATATTGAAATTTACAAATTTTAGCTTACATCATTCATTTTTAACATCAACATCATTTTTGAGATATGAAACATCCAACTTGCTGTAGAAATGAACTGTCATCCAACTTACATTTTAAACAAAACGCCATTTTGTGCATTCAAGCACGAAAGATACTGCACCGCTAATGCCTTTCTTCGCAAAATTTGCAAATTTGTGTCTTAAAACTGCTGTTATCTTGATCATTCGTTGCAATTGGATCTACCTTGTGAACTCCCAGGCTCGTATTTGTCAATTGCAGTATGTGCAATAATCAGTAAAAAGCTTCTATTACTTTTATTATTCAATAATACATTTCGATTTCTAGTCCCAATAATGTCGGCCTGTTTGGCCAATTCAGCCCAACGATTACAACTGCGCTATCTGCCACAGATGATCTTCTTTAATTATTTAAGGTCTTCGCAGAAACACCCAAGTTGTGACTACCTAGATTAACGAAAATGATGTCCTGGTCAGGTGTATACTGCCTGTACTGCAACTTTACATACTGTGTGGAGGTGGACAGACAAGCACGATAGCTTCTCCACAGCGTTATCGTTCATCAAAAATCTATTCTTCCTTTTAAAGCATACACATTTGTGCACAAAATCATGGGCGCTGGCCCACAGTCATGTATTCCGATACGGGCAAGGGTACGTAATTGTTATTACAGCGCCAAATAACAGTAACACGAAAAAGACAGGATGAGCGCTGTGTGTCCTTTTCGGTTTGCCATCATGTTCCGCACTGATTTCAGCTATGCACCCATTCAAACTAGTCGTATGGCGAGCAGCGCATGGCATCACAATGTTAATCTTCAGCGCTTAACAGACTTTGGCACGAAAGGTAGTCCTCCCAATAAGATTGAAGAGCTCCTTCATTGCTGGTGCGCTTTATTTCCGAGTACATTAACACCCATCTGTTACTTCGTTGGCCCAATCAAGTTACTGTAAACAGCATGTATAGTTCATGCTGTGTTATAGGGCACAACAGTGATGTAAGCATCTAGTCCAAAGTTCTGTTAGCCTTCGCCATGAGTTCTTGCTTCTGGATTAGTTCATGGCTGAATGCAGTTCAAACATCAAATTATTGAGCCTCATCTGCCTTGTAATGGATGACAGCGCAAGAAACGAACAAAAGATACACAAGTGCTGTGTTATGTGTTCAACACGTTCAGCAAGCTAGTAAATAGGCATGAATTTCTACAAGAAAGTCTGAGGCAGCAAAACGACACGGACGTTTGGGACATTTGGCATGCAATGAATCTAGCATATATGCCCCACTTGTAAAAGCCATATCTCGTATCTAGTCACAAGGCAAGCAAGAAACTATTTTCGGTCACTTTCACACAGGCTGTGCAGCACATTTGATGAATGAGTGCAAGTGTTCCTAATGATTAAAACACGTTGGCGGGCTAGTTGGTTAGAATTCATGGTAGAGTGTATAAGTGCGACTGAACGAGGACTGACAGACTGTGTATCTGTTTCTTTCTAGGTCCTCGTTCAGTCACGTTTATACACTCTACCATGAGTTGCTAATGACCTTGTGTAGAGAGGTTTCGCGGCACCCACTTTTAGGGACTGCTAATGTGCAGAACTTTGTCATTGCCCCTCTTGGCATGCACCCATAATCTACATATCTGTTTTGTTCACCGCAGACGGCATGCAGACTCTCATTTGCAGTTCTTTGAAACAAGGCTGCAGTTCGAAAAAAACTGTCGAGAAGCAGGGAAATGGAGCTAGAGAAGAGTCGCCTTGCTCTTGAAGACAGGCTTGAAGAAGACAGGCTCTCCTTTGAGGAACAGCAGCTCCTACAGAAAAAGCGTGAGTGGGGGGCAGCGGAAGAAGAGAAAAAAGAAGAGCGTCTCCAGCCGCTGAAAGAAAGGAAGGAGAAGCGTGAGCCGTTTCTCAGTCAGCAGCAAGCTCTATTCGAAATTATAAAATCCTTGTCCCCAAATCTGAACAAGCAAACTTCTGGTTGATCAACAAAAGTGGAACAAGAGATGTCTCTGGAGCCAGGGTATCAACAAGGGGACTTATCTCTATGGGGAAAACAACTGCTTTCCTTGAAAGCGTTGTGAAACCTTGAAAGGTTTTTTCACCGGTAGCCTTCACCCAAAACGATCACGTTCTCGTGACGCCTGCGGCAGAAAGGATGTTCCACATCAGCCGCCAAGGTCTGTCAGTGACGGTGCTGGCTAACACTCACAGGGTTCTACTAGAAACATAAATAACCAAGAAAGTAGATGGGGAAACGGCGCCGCGGTAGCCCAATTAGTAGAGCATCGCACGCAAAATGCTAAGGTTGTGGGATCGTTCTCCACCTGCGGCAAGTTGTTTTTTCATCCACTTTCATTTCCATTTATTTATCGTTTCTTTATTTCGTTTATTAGGTACAAGTAATTTCCCCTATGTTGCCCTTGCTGTCAGTATTTGTTGGCTTCTTATGACTAGGCAAAGTGAGACATTCAAGGCGCAAACGCCCCTCGATTTTCTCTCTCGCACCCGCTTGTACTCATGCCTGCGCACAAACGACTGTCGATACCAAGAGTACGATACGGTACCAAGAGTACCCCTTTGATTCGATGGATGGATGCTATGAGCGTATCTTTGGAACGGGACGGTGGGTTGCGTGACCAAGCTCTTGTTATAATATTGCCTAATGCCCTACCTATGTTAAACAAGAAAAGGAGGAAATAAAAGAAAAAAACTCGCGATGAATTCCCATAAACAAAGTCTCTGAACTCCTATTGTGAACTTTGTTTTTGCACGCCTCCGTTGTTTGTCGTTTCCCTACTTTTCTTCCACCAATCTTCCAATCGCCGCTTGCTAATCTCTACTGCGGTCACGTTTACTTCCCCCTGCTCTCGCTGAACCCAAGGGCTTCAAGGAGGCCAGATATCTTCACTTTCTAATAAAACGTACTCCATCGTTTCCCTAGCTTTACCGCAGCAAGCACATGCTTCTTCCTTTGTACATCCCGCTTGAAAAGTGCGTGTTGTAAGGCATCCTGATCTCGTTTCGAAAAGTAATGAACTACCCTTTGAGTTATCATAAATTGTTCCTTTCCTGATTTCGTTTTTTCCTCTTAGATAGTTACTCATAGCAGGTTTCTTTTCCATTGCCGCCACCGATGAGATTACCTCAACCCCTGACTTCCCGTTTGAATTTTTGTTGCCATGTTGCTCACCTTTCAGTTAAAACCCCTCGATCTCCGAAAGTAGTGCCAACCACTTCCCTCCTCCTCAGCTCCACTCCCGCGCTCGACCAACACCCTCTAGACTAGCTAAGGCTTCTCCACATCCTCCTCTCATTTGTGGCTACGTCATCACACTACGACGGACCAGCTCTCGGCGCTTTCGAGGAGCGGCCGTCGTGCCCCCACTTTCTCCAACCGGTCTCCGTGATCCTGGTGCAAGAACGCGTGCGCGGAGAAGCACCAGCCGAAGTGTCGAATTTAAGAAAACATTTCGATGCTTTTATTACTGCTTTGCTGCAAAAATAACAATGTTATTTTGTAAAAATTTATACTGTAGTGAAGCAGACGTGCCCCTGTGTATGTGCCGATTGACGAGGAAGACGAAGGACCGTGCCGTGATCGCGAGCGAGCCCCGTGCTACGGACAGCCCTTGTAATTGCTACAGATGCTTCACAATGTGAAGAAAAGTCAGGTGTCGGAATATTTTCCCCGATTCTCGATTGGACATTTTCTCTTCGGATGCCAGATTTCATACCGATTTTTTTAGCCGAATTCATGACCGTGGTGCTGGCATTACGCAAATTAGGACCATCAATTACATCAGCCGTGATAGTTACTGATTCTTTATCATTGTGCTCATCCCTTACTGTTTCTAGTGATTCTCGCGTCATGAGGACATTTCAATCATTGGTACCTGACTACTTGCGAAGCGTGCGTTTGATTTGGGTGCCTGGCCATAAAGGACTAATCATTAATGAAGTTGCAGACTCTCTAGCCAAGGCATCGCTCAGTGGCCTGATTCTTCCTTGCTGCCCGTTGACTGCTTATGTTACTGCAGCTAGATTTCGCAGGAGTATCATTATACAGTCAGTATCAGGCTCCGCAATTACTAACTCTGTGGATTACGAACATATCCTGCACCCTTGGAACAGTAATTTTTGCCGAACACGGAAAATTGAAGTGTCTATCACGAAGCTGCGCTGCCGTATATCTGCATTGAACTTCTACCTCCACAGGTCTGGTCTGGTCCCCTCACCATTATGCTCATTCTGTGGCGAAGCGGAGACAATCCACCGTTTCTTGTTGTCTTGCAAACGTTTTTCTATTATAAGAAAACGACTACTTGAAATCCCGCTTCGCTCTATTGGTCTAACTTTATCAGTGCCTGTGATTCTATCTTTTGGAGCCTCCATTGTTGGGTTCAGCCACAGAAATGTTGGCTTGGCGATCCAAAATTACCTAATTGAAACCAATCGATTTCCATGTTAGATTGATCGTTCTCCCTCCCAACCATAGCTTTCTTTTATTTCTTATCTATTATTAATTATTATTTATTATTATTATCTTATACCCGGTTTTCATCTGATTATTTCCTTTTTTCTCCAACCACAAAACGTTTATTTTTAAACTCACACGCCCAAATTGTTAACTCCCTTGTTATCATTATTATTTTTAGGCACCTAATTAAACCGCCCGATTCTTGGCCAATCCCCCACTGTGGGTGTGTGCCACGGCCACTCAGGACAACAACAACAACAACAACGACAGCCCTTGCAGTGCCTTTACCAGGTAAAGGCATTGGTAAAGGAACGCTAGGTAAAGTTTACCTAGCGTCCCACAATATTGTGAACGACAACACGCCTCGTCGCATTTGGTGGAGGTTGCTGAGATCCTTCGCCTCGTCCTGGAGCTGCGCACTCGAACCCTGCCTATACAAGATCGCCCTGCACTATGCCTGATTCCGCCACCTCGTTCCTGCACCACCGGCTGCCACTGTCATCTGCGCCGGCGTCCCCCGTCAACGCGACCCACCCATCTACAGTGGGACCGCCGAACAAGACGTTGAAGTCTGGCTGTCATCGTACGAACGTATAAGTGCCCATAACAAATGGGATGACCAGTCTAAGCTGACCCACGTGCATTTCCACCTCCCGCCCCACCCAATCCTATGAGTGCGCCGATGTCCCATACCGACTTTCGCACACATCCTACGTCGCTCCCGCTCAGTTATCGAGCCGTCATTGCACGGCCACCTGCACCGACAGCTTCCTTTTCATAGCCCGTGCGTCCGGCTTCATTTCCAGTTGCCCTACCGTCACCACAGTTTTTTCGTCCCACCGAGACATGGCGCACTCTAGACAACCGGCCTATCTGCTTCGCCTGCGGCATTGCTGGCCATGTTGCGCGCTTTTGTCGCCGCCGCGCCCCAACTGCGCGTACCAGCTTTGACACGTCCAGCTACGTGCCACAATACGCCGCCACGCCTCCATTTTCACCGCGACGTCTTGACATTGATCGCCGGTCGGAAACTCGGCGTTCCCCTTCCCCTCGTCGGTGTTCGATTTCGCCCCTCCGCCGTCGAGCTCCCACTGAAGAGGGAAACTGACTAGTGCAGTTCCTGAGGAAAGAACTGCAAATACATCACTGAGGTCTTTAGCGCACGAAAAGGGACGAAAGACAGTGGCGAAACGAGGACACAGCGCCAACTTCCAACAATGGTTTTATTCCACAAAGCGGTAGACACATATATATATAGGTAACACCCACAACCGCACGCATGCGCATATGTACTGATTTTTAGTCAAATGAGACAGCACCGAGACATGTGTAATGGAAAGTTAAGATGATATCAAAGATGAAGACCGACCATGCATAGCCAAAAAAAATTTTTTGTAATAGCAAGTCTAAAAGATTAAAATATAATCTCCATCAGGCCACCCTCTGTGTCACGTTTAAAAAATCGAATTCTTTACTTGAAAGATCTATTGAAGGCGCGCTAACACACGCGCTCCCTAAACTAGCAATCTTTGCCGCTTCAGTAATATCACGTGTTGTTTGCGCTGGGCTTCTTCCTATCACCGTGCACTGTTTATAAATGGGACTGCACCCATGCTTTCTGCAGTGAAAAGCCAGATGCCCCACTCCTCCAGTTCGCACATTATTTGCGTGTTCACGCAACCTGTCATTTAGGCACCTTCCCGTTTGGCCGATGTATTTTTTGCCGCAGGACAGGGGCAGTTCATACACGATATTGTTCACACAATGAACGTAGCGTTCCTTGTGATTTGTCCGGCAACTGGGCTTCTCAGAACCACAGTAGCTGGCCTTGCACAAGTTGGACAGCTTGATTGGCGCTGAAAAGATGACGCTAACATTTGCGTTATTGCCAATCTTCTTCAGTCTGTGCGAGATATCGCGGATGTACGGTATGATTGCGCGTTTCTGCTTCACTCTCGTATTTGCCCGTGAAGTGGACTCCGCATCCTGTCGTCCGCGTTTTGTGGTCTTTAGGAGACCTTCGGCCACAGCTGTGATGATGTGCTGCGGGAAACTGGCCTGTTTCAGGCGATCCACTTGCGCCATAAAACTGGACAAACACTTGTGAGGACATGAGCGGCGAAGAGCATTCATTAGGGCTGACTTTGCAATCCCCCTCTTAACCAACTTAGAGTGGCCTGATGAAAATGGCAGTAGCGGTTTTTTTGCCCTTGGTTCATATGCCCAGCATAGCTGGTGTCCCCCAAAAAACATTTTTAGATCGAGAAATCGCAAAGTACCATCCTGTGGCGTTTCATGCGTAACAGTGAGCGGTTGTAAACACTTGCTGAAAAGATCTAGCACTTGTGTGACATCAAGACAAACCTCCCCGCTAGGGCTTGGATCGAGAAGAACAAGGTAGTCGTCAACGTACCTATACACCTTTTTTACATTTGAGTTTTCTAATTTGGCATCCAGTATCCTGTTTACACGAGCAAGATAAAGGTCACTTAAAATTGGCGCAATACAGGAACCAATGCAAATTCCTTGTTTTTGAAGATAAACACTTCCATCCCACTTGGAGAATGTCGAGCGTAGATACATGGACAATAGTTCAAGAAAACCCTGTGTGGATATGCAGATGGTGTTTACAAACTTCAGTTCATCGTAAGCATCAATAGCCTCTTGAACACATACTAATAACTTATCATGTGGCACTGAATAATATAGATCTTTGACATCTACAGAGAAAGCTTTCAAATTGCTGCTTACATGCGTCTTCAGGTACCCTATTACTTCTTCCGAGTTTTTGGTCAGAAAAGGATCATCCACTGCAAGCAACTTCAACTTGCGTTGAAGGAAAATCCCTACGGACTTTTGCCAAGTTCCACCTTCCGACACTATAATACGCAGTGGCCATTCTGGTTTATGGGTTTTGATCGAAAAAAACATTTCAAGGCTGTCAGATTTTTTACTTTCGATTTGGCGGACCAGTTTACTCAGGTTTAATTTCTGACAAAGCGCCTTAGCTTCTAATTTCACTTTCGCAAGTGAGACATCTTTCTTGCTATGAAAAACTGAATTCAAGGCCTCATCTGCCTTCTGTTTCGACGAGTTATGTGGGATGACCACAAAACCACCTTCTTTATCTGCAGGAAGCAGTGCCAAGGTATTCTCGCGAAGGAAATGTTTCACACGTTTTAAGGGCACGACTGGCCTGGATGGCTTAGCTCGCGACATAACATCCACACCTACTGAGATACACCTTCCTACTTCATTTTCCTCAGCGCATTTTGAAACATCTCTAAGCAAGCTTAAGAGTTCAGGAGCAGACAATTTTGGTTCAACAGCAAATTTTGGTCCCAGCTTCAGGGTGTCTTTCACATACCCAGGCAGTTGTATGTCTCCCTCGATGTGGACTGCATTGTTCCGGTTCCCTTAATTCTTTATCTGTTGATTCTGTTTTTCCCGTAGCTGCCTGAGCAGAGGTCTCCAGAGGGCTTCCACACTGTCGTCAATTCTTGTTGAGTACTCTCGCCTTGGTTAAGTTGGTTAAGTTGGTTAAGAGGGGGATTGCAAAGTCAGCCCTAATGAATGCTCTTCGCCGCTCATGTCCTCACAAGTGTTTGTCCAGTTTTATGGCGCAAGTGGATCGCCTGAAACAGGCCGGTTTCCGCAGCACATCATCACAGCTGTGGCCGAAGGTCTCCTAAAGACCGCAAAACGCGGACGACAGGGTGAGGAGTCCACTTCACGGGAAAATACGAGAGTGAAGCAGAAACGCGCAATCATACCGTACATCCCCGATATCTCGCACAGACTGAAGAAGATTGGCCATAACGCAAATGTTAGCGTCATCTTTTCAGCGCCAATCAAGCTGTCCAACTTGTGCAAGGCCAGCTACTGTGGTTCTGAGAAGCCCAGTTGCCGGACAAATCACAAGGAACGCTACGTTCATTGTGTGAACAATATCGTGTATGAACTGCCCCTGTCCTGCGGCAAAAAATACATCGGCCAAACGGGAAGGTGCCTAAATGACAGGTTGCGTGAACACGCAAATAATGTGCGAACTGGAGGAGTGGGGAATCTGGCTTTTCACTGCAGAAAGCATGGGGGCAGTCCCATTTATAAACAGTGCACGGTGATAGGAAGAAGCCCAGCGCAAACAACACGTGAGATTATTGAAGCGGCAAAGATTGCTAGTTTAGGGACCGCGTGTGTTAGCGCGCCTTCAATAGATCTTTCAAGTAAAGAATTTGATTTTTTAAACGTGACACAGAGGGTGGCCTGATGGAGATTACATTTTAATCTTTTAGACTTGCTATTACAAAAAAAATTTTTTGGCTATGCATGGTCGGTCTTCATCTTTGATATCATCTTAACTTTCCATTACACATGTCTCGGTGCTGTCTCATTTGACTAAAAATCAGTACATATGCGCATGCGTACGGTTGTGGGTGTTACCTATATATATATGTGTGTCTACCGCTTTGTGGAATAAAACCATTGTTGGAAGTTAGCGCTGTGTCCTCGTTTCGCCACTGTCTTTCGTCCCTTTTCGTGCGCTAAAAACCTCAGTTATGGAATACCAACACGCCCTAACCTACGCTCTTTCAAGTTACATTTCTAGTACATCGGGCTCTGTTTTGTTTTCTACGTTGCATCCATCCATTCTCATCACCTTCATCGCAGCTGCCTTTTGCAGGGCACGCATGCTCTCGTACTGTCTACGGCTAGACCAGATGCCGCCGGACGTGCAACGCTTCTGCGGGGACCTTGAACCCTCCAGAGGACATGGACGAAGAATTTGCAAGATTCTGAGGTCAGAATGTCTCAGGCAAGCTCGGCTGCACAGGAACTTGCTACAGGCAAGAGTGTTACTTCAGGAAACTCAACCTGCAGAAAAAAGGAAGAAGTGGCGAGAGTACTCAACAAGAATTGACGACAGTGTGGAAGCCCTCTGGAGACCTCTGCTCAGGCAGCTACGGGAAAAACAGAATCAACAGAAAAAGAATCAAGGGAACCGGAACAATGCAGTCCACATCATGGGAGACATACAACTGCCTGGGTATGTGAAAGACACCCTGAAGCTGGGACCAAAATTAGCTGTTGAACCAAAATTGTCTGCTCCTGAACTCTTAACCTTGGTTAGAGACGTTTCAAAATGCGCTGAGGAAAATGAAGTAGGAAGGTGTATCTCAGTAGGTGTGGATGTTGTGTCGCGAGCTGAGCCATCCAGGCCAGTCGTGCCCTTAAAACGTGTGAAACATTTCCTTCGCGAGAATACCTTGGCACTGCTTCCTGCAGATAAAGAAGGTGGTTTTGTGGTCATCCCACATACCTCGTTGAAACAGAAGGCAGATGAGGCCTTGAATTCAGTTTTTCACAGCAAGAAAGATGTCTCACTTGCGAAAGTGAAATTAGAAGCTAAGAAGCTTTGTCAGAAATTAAACCTGAGTAAACTGGTCCGCGAAATCGAAAGTAAAAAATCTGACAGCCTTGAAATGTTTTTTTCGATCAAAACCCATAAACCAGAATGGCCACTGCGTATTATAGTGTCGGAAGGTGGAACTTGGCAAAAGTCCGTAGGGATTTTCCTTCAACGCAAGTTGAAGTTGCTTGCAGTGGATGATCCTTTTCTGACCAAGAACTCGGAAGAAGTAATAGGGTACCTGAAGACGCATGTAGGCAGCAATTTGAAAGCTTTCTCTATAGATGTCAAAGATCTATATTATTCACTGCCACATGATAAGTTATTAGTATGTGTTCAAGAGGCTATTGATGCTTACGATGAACTGAAGTTTGTCAACACCATCTGCATATCCACACAGGGTTTTCTTGAACTATTGTCCATGTATCTACGCTCGACATTCTCCAAGTGGGATGGAAGTGTTTATCTTCAAAAACAAGGAATTTGCATTGGTTCCTGTATTGCGCCAATTTTAAGTGACCTTTATCTTGCTCGTGTAAACAGGATACTGGATGCCAAATTAGAAAACTCAAATGTAAAAAAGGTGTATAGGTACGTTGACGACTACCTTGTTCTTCTCGATCCAAGCCCTAGCGGGGAGGTTTGTCTTGATGTCACACAAGTGCTAGATCTTTTCAGCAAGTGTTTACAACCGCTCACTGTTACGCATGAAACGCCACAGGATGGTACTTTGCGATTTCTCGATCTAAAAATGTTTTTTGAGGGACACCAGCTGTGCTGGGCATATGAACCAAGGGCAAAAAAACCGCTACTGCCATTTTCATCAGGCCACTCTAAGTTGGTTAAGAGGGGGATTGCAAAGTCAGTCCTAATGAATGCTCTTCGCCGCTCATGTCCTCACAAGTGTTTGTCCAGTTTTATGGCGCAAGTGGATCGCCTGAAACAGGCCGGTTTCCCGCAGCACATCATCACAGCTGTGGCTGAAGGTCTCCTAAAGACCACAAAACGCGGACGACAGGATGAGGAGTCCACTTCACGGGAAAATACGAGAGTGAAGCAGAAACGCGCAATCATACCGTACATCCACGATATCTCGCACAGACTGAAGAAGATTGGCAATAACGCAAATGTTAGCGTCATCTTTTCAGCGCCAATCAAGCTGTCCAACTTGTGCAAGGCCAGCTACTGTGGTTCTGAGAAGCCCAGTTGCCGGACAAATCACAAGGAACGCTACGTTCATTGTGTGAACAATATCGTGTATGAACTGCCCCTGTCCTGCGGCAAAAAATACATCGGCCAAACGGGAAGGTGCCTAAATGACAGGTTGCGTGAACACGCAAATAATGTGCGAACTGGAGGAGTGGGACATCTGGCTTTTCACTGCAGAAAGCATGGGTGCAGTCCCATTTATAAACAGTGCACGGTGATAGGAAGAAGCCCAGCGCAAACAACACGTGAGATTACTGAAGCGGCAAATATTGCTAGTTTAGGGAGCGCGTGTGTTAGCGCGCCTTCAATAGATCTTTCAAGTAAAGAATTCGATTTTTTAAACGTGACACAGAGGGTGGCCTGATGGAGATTCCATTTTAATCTTTTAGACTTGCTATTACAGTCAGTCAGTCAGTCAAGAACTTCAGTGAGGTCCTGAGGAGTTTTAAGCCGTTAGAGATCCCATGCGGGGAGCTCCTCGGGCCGAAATCGTAGGCGACGCCCAAGTCGGGACGGGAACGTGGTGACGCTCCGCCAGTTCTTGGGCCCTCTGGACGACCTTGAGCTGGAGTTTGAGGTCCGGGCTTTTGAGGGCTGCTTCCCATTCGGGCTTACTAGAGAGAGGGCCCTTTGGTAACGCGGTACATTGCCATAGCATGTGCGAGAGTGAGCAATAGAGTTCTTGGCAGTCTGGGCAATTTGCCGGGATGTCTGAGTTATAGTGACTCAGTAGGCCTCGTGAAGGATACGAGTCCGTTTGTAGCATTCGAAACGCGGCCGCCTGCGCGCGTTCGAGTTTGGAGTGCGGGAGCGGATATTTCATTCTGCCTTTTCGATAGTATGAGGTGATTTCGTGATAAGTGAGTAGCGGGTCATTAAACTGAATGTCCAGCCCCTCTGAGGCCGTAGGACCGTCGCGGCGGGCAAGTTCTCGCGCACGGTCGTGGGCCGTTTCATTGAGGTTTGGTTTCCGCGGGTGAATGTCTTTCCCCATGTGAGCGGGGAACCAGGAGAGGCGTCGTTTGCTCTCCTTTGAGCCCGCTAGTAGTATGTGCGCCACTTCTTTACATACGTTGCCGCTTTCGTAGGCCCGAATTGCGGCACGCGAGTCCGTGAGTACATGAGTAAATGTGGGGTCTGCCATGGCGATGGCTACGGCTATCTGTTCTGCTTTAGCGCTGGTGGTCGTTTTAACCGATGCGGATGATCGTAAGGTTCCGTTACCGTCCACGACTGCTATCGCGAAAGTGGATGTGTTGCCGTACTGGGCCGCATCCACAAATGCGGTGGCGTCACGATCCGCCTCGGTGCGATCGAGAATCGCGCGGGCGCGGGCCCGGCGCCTGCCCACGTTGTGTTGTGGGTGGACGATTCTAGGAAATGGTGAGACCTTGTAGTTGTCTCTAATTTCGCTCGGTAGGGTAATCGCATGCTCGAAATAGAGAGATGGGGAGATATTAGCTTCGTTTAGGATTAGTCTACCGGCTTTGAATGAGGATAGGCGTAGTATTTGCGCCATAGTCTGAGCCTCGATCACTTCGTCGATGTTGTTGTGCATGCCTAGCTGGTCAACCTTTGATGTACTTGCTCTTTGTGGAATGCCCAAGACCTGTTTGATGCTCTTGCGAATGAGTGTGTTTAGTTTCGTCTTTTCTATTTTCGTCCAGTTGTGGGCAGAGGCGACGTAATTAATGTGGCTCATAAGGAATGCGTGGTATACGCGCAAAAGGTTATCCTCGCAGAGACCCTTTCTGCGCCCCGAGACTCTGTGGATGAGTCTGATCATGTTTTCGGTTTTGGCGGTTAAATGTTTGATAGTGTGTCCGTGGCATCCGGTGGCTTCGATTAGAAGCCCAAGAATGCGTATGTGGTCGACTCGCGGAATCTGTTGTCCGTCTCTTGTGTGTAGTGCTATCGGAAGTTCGTCTAGAGGTGTTAGGTAGCGGACTCCTTGGCAAGACTTGCGTAATAGTAAGAGTTCCGATTTCTTGGAGGATAGTTTCATGCCTGTGTCTAGTAGGTAGTCTTCCGTGGCATCTAGGGCAGACTGTAATGCCTGCTCCATGTCTGCCAAGGAGCCTCCCGGGCTCCAAATGGTGATGTCATCTGCGTATAAAGCGCAGTTTACGTTCGGGATGTCTCGTAGTTTGTCTGCGAGTCCCTTCATCACTATATTAAATAGTAATGGAGAGATGACTGAGCCTTGAGGTGTTCCGACGGAGCCCAGCGTGTAAGGGTCCGACTTTAGTTCTAAGACTCGCAGTCGGGCTTCTCTGTCTTTCAGGAAGGAGCGTACGTACTCCTGAAATCTCTGGCCGAGGCCGAGGCCTGCAACAGACTCCAGTACGAAGCGATGCGAGACGGTATCGAATGCTTTTGTGAGATCGAGGGCGAGGATGCCTCGAACTTCTCTTGTTTTAACGTCGAAGATCTGTCTCTTTAGGAGTAACATAACATCCTGAGTGGATAGGTGGGGTCGAAACCCTACCATGTTGTATGGGAGGAGTTCGTGTTCCTCAATGTAGCGTGACACTCGGTTGTGAATGACGTGCTCCGCCACTTTACCCACGCATGAAGTAAGAGAGATGGGTCGTAAGTTGTCCAGGTTAAGGGGTTTGCCGGGTTTGGGAATGACGACCACCGTGGCAGTGCGCCATTGCGTTGGTACCTCTCCTGTTTCCCACACGTGGTTGATATCTTTCGTGAGCAATGTAATGGATTGGTCGTCTAAGTTACGTAACATGCGGTTGGTTACCCCGTCCGGTCCTGAGGCCTACCTGCTGTTTAGGTTGTGTAGCGCCTCTCGGACTTCTGCTTCCGTGAAGGCAGCGTCTAGCTCGGGAGTGGATTCGCACTTTATGCTCGGGTAATCGTTGGGGTGAGCGTCGCCTAATGGAAGGTATCGTTTGGCAATTTCTTCCACGAAAGACTCCTCCGTGCCCCCTTTCTCTTTATGTGAGTGTAAAAGTCGGTCTGGCGCGTGGCTTTGATTATCCTTCGTTTGGCTGTCGTCTAACATGCGTTTCAGGAGGTTCCACTTACCTCCGGTCCGCATGCGGCCGTCGACCGCCGAACAGAGTTCGTGCCATTGGAGTCGTGTGAGTTCCGTACAGTATTGGTCGATGTCTTGGTTGAGGTTCACGATGCGTTTGCGCAGTCGTCTGTTTAGACGTTGATTTCTCCACCGCGTAAGTATCGAGGCCTTGGCCTCGAGTAAGTGAGCGAGGTGAGGGTCAACCCTTGGGACCTCCAGTTCAGTTTGTATGGTTTTCGTGGCTCTAGTTACGTCGCCCTTTATCGCAGAGAGGAGTTCCGCGAAGGAGTCGTACGTGTTCGTGTCTTCCTTCCGTAACCTACGGAAGGTGTCCCAGTCTGTGAGGGTGAAAGATCGGGGTGGGGCGGTCGTGTTTGGTATTTCTGTGCGTATGACGAAGTGATCGCTGCCCAGGTTCTCTTGCGTATTCGTCCATGTATAGTTGTCTACATTGAGTAGTAACGTGAGGTCCGGCGTAGTGTCGCGTCGCGTCGACGTACCCAATCTGGTGGGAAACCTGTGGTCCGTCACCAGGGTGAGGGACAGGTGGTCCATTGCGCGCGAGAGGTTGTTGCCGCTCGGCTTGATTATGGGGTAACCCCACGACGGGTGGGGAGCGTTGAAGTCACCTGCGATAATGAGCGGTGAGTTTCGTGCCAATGATGTGACTTTAGTAAGGATCACGTGGAAGGATTGTTTGTAGTGCGTGGGGAGCTGTAGACGTTTAGTACAAAAATGCTTTGTTTTAAGAGTCGGTTAGGTACAAGCTCGATTAGGATCGCCTCGATGCGACTGTTTTCCGGTAGGACGTTATGAACGATGTGCGCGAATTTTCTATTAACGAGCGTGGCGATGCCTCTCCTGGCGTCCCCTCCTCTTTGGGAGATGGGGCTGTACCCTGCGAGCGTGAGGGTTTCGCATAGAGTTTCTTGTAATAGTATTACGTGCGGCTTTTTGGGTTGAATTTTGAGGTACTGTTGCAGCGAGGATTTGCGTTTCGCGTAGCTAGCGCAATTCCACTGCCAAATTTCTAAGGTATCCCGTGTCGTGTTAGCCATGATGGTTTTGCGGGGGATTTATTGGTGGTGAAGGGTGCGTCGTCGTGTCCATCTGTTGTGGCTGACTAGCTTTGTTTTTAATTTTTATGGCGACTTTGTTTTCGACCACCTCTACACGGTTTGCTAGGGTACGAATACTTTCTAGGCTCTCTCGCGTGAGGCGCAGAATTTCGCCTAGGGTGTCTTGCGGTGCATGACTATCTTCTTCCGTCTCAGGGAGCGGAGGGGTTTGCGTTTGGCTGTGCTTACTTTTACGTTTGTCTCTTGGGGTGGTGCTTGTTTGGGAGCTTTAAGGCTTTGAATCTGCTGTTTCGCGTCATTAAGCTGCTCTGTAAGCACTTGTATGGTGGCTCGGAGACCAACTAGTTCCAGTCGTAGTGCTGTTACTATCTCACTCTCATGCTCGGGCAATGAAGACCGCGTTACCTGTCTGGTAGATGAGGCGTCCCGTTGCTGCTGCTGGTGCTGTTTCCCTCGTACTCGGTCGGCCCACGTCAGTTCTGTGTGGCCGGATTTAGGGCACCCCCTGGAGCGGGAGCGGCCGCTGCGGAGGGCGCTCCCGCTCCTTCCGTAGCGACTCCTTGTGGTCGCTACGGAAATTCCCGAGGTTGCGCTCGACTCGCTGTGACCGGCGCCGCTCGGTCCTCGGGAGCGGCTGCGGCCGCGTTGGTTGCGTCTGCGGCGGCGTCTCTGTCGCACGATGTAAGGGACTTGAAACTTCCGTTTACAGTCCTTGTCGGCGGTTGGGTGTGGTCCGCCGCACAGGGTGCAGTGAGGAGTACATTGGTGATCTTCTGGTGGCGTTTTGAGGCCACACTTCCGGCACCACGTGGTGTTGGGGTTAGGGCATACATCCGCGCGGTGACCGATGTTGCCACAGTTGTAACAAACTTCCGTGTGTCTGCGAAAGAGCGTGCACCGAACAATGCTTGCTCCGCAGTAGATGTAGCTGGGTACTTGCATTCCTTGGAAAAGGATTGTCGCGGCTGTGGTGTTCTTTATTCTCTTCACCTCTAAGGCATTGGGGTTGCGTTTCGTGACGATCAGTTCTCGGAGTTGGGAGTCGGTGAGCTCGAGGTCAATCCCTCGGACTACGCCTTTGCAGGTGTTATCGGGTGGGGCCGGGTATACTGCGACGCGATACGTGGTATCTTTCATGCGAATCTGTTGCACCGTGGCGTATGCTCTTGCATTACGTTCGCTGGGGGTGCAGATGATGAAGATATTCTGAGTTACGTTGGGGCAGATGGAGTCTTCCGTGAGGTTTTGAGGAGCCAGGGCTGCCGCCATGGCGAGGGCTTGCTCAACCTGCACGGGTGTGGATTTGGCCACTTTGAGACCGTCTCGGGGTCTCACGATGATACGGAACGTGTCCCTCGGTAGCTGAGGGAGTCTCGAGGTGGCGACGAGGCGCTGGTATGCGCTGTTCGGTCCGGCGGTGCGATCGCCGTCCCTTCGTCTGCCACGTGTACTAGACGAACTTGGTCCTTGAGGTTGACTGGCCTTGCCCTTGCGGGGTTTGCGGTTATATGCCGCGATCTTCATCTTCATCTTTGATATCATCTTAACTTTCCATTACACATGTCTCGGTGCTGTCTCATTTGACTAAAAATCAGTACATATGCGCATGCGTACGGTTGTGGGTGTTACCTATATATATATGTGTCTACCGCTTTGTGGAATAAAACCATTGTGGAAGTTAGCGCTGTGTCCTCGTTTCGCCACTGTCTTTCGTCCCTTTTCGTGCGCTAAAAACCTCAGTTATGGAATACCAACACGCCCTAACCTACGCTCTTTCAAATACATCGATGTTTTCAAGACCTCATTCTTCGCCGCAAAATGTTATTACCGTTTTTGTAGAGGGAGCACCCACAGTGGCACTAGTCGATACCGGAGCAGCCGTTTCCGTCATTCACGAGAACCTTTGTCGCAGATTACGAAAAGTGACTACAGTTCCCTCTGGCCTGGTGCTCGCCACTGCCAGCGCGCAGCGAATTCACCCTTCAGCTGTATGCACGGCCCGTATCGTCATCAACGACGTTCTCTACATAATCGAGTGTTTCGTGCTACCATCGTGCTCTCACGACCTTGGTTGGGATTTCCTGTCACGTCATCGTGCTGTCATTGACTGTTCGCGTGCAGAAGTGCCACTCTTAGCACTAGGTGAATCACTGCTGACCAGCTCTCATCTCTTTGCCGACAAACTCACTGTTGATACCGACACAACCATAGCCCCTGAGTCGTCGATAGCTGTTGTCCTGTCGTCTGATGCCGCGTCTGACGCCACTGTAGTGTTCACGCCGTCCGATTTGTTTGCTCAGCGCAAAGACATTGTTCTTCCGTTTGCCGTGCTTACTATAACCTCTGGGTCAACTGTGATTCTGGTCACCAACTACTACCAGTACCCGATCAGTCTACTGCGTGGAAAGACCGTAGGATACTTCCAGGCGGTCGACTAGGTTGACGATCCCGATGTTCCTACGGACTACCTCCGTCACGCTGACGCCACCGCTTCGGTCTCAGACTCATCACCTTCAGTGTGTTTTGACAACGCCATCGACCCTACTCTTTCCCCGTCTCATCGCCGCAAAGTTCTCGCTGTCCTTCACAAGTTTCTCTCTTCTTTTCAATGTAATCAGACGTCATTGGGCCGTGCCACCGGTGTTTCTCACACCATCGACACCGGTTACCACTCCCCCTTGCGACAGCGCCCGTATCGTGTCTCCGCTGCAGAGCGCCGAATCATCACAGAGCAAGTGGACGATATGCTCAAACGTAGAGTCATCCGTCCCTCTCAGAGTCCTTGGTCTTCACCTGTCGTATTGGTAACAAAAAAAGATGGCTCCATTCGATTTTGTGTCGACTACAGATGCCTAAACAAGATAACGAGAAAAAACGTTTATCCACAGCCTCGGATCGATAATGCTTTCGACTGTTTACAAGGGTCAGAATATTTCAGTTCCTTGGATCTGCGCTCAGGGTACTGGCAAGTTTTAATGACCGAACCTGACCGTCCGAAAACCGCATTCATTACACCCGATGGTCTCTACGAGTTTAACGTCATGCCTTTCGAGCTGTGCAGCGCGCCTGCTATTTTTGAGCGTATGATCGACACCATCCTTCGCGGCCACAAATGGAAGACCTGTTTATGTTACCTCGACGACATCATCCTCTTCTCGACCGATTTTCCGACACACCTCGCTCGCCTGCATGATATTCTGATCTGTCTCGCATCTGCCGGCCTACAGCTTAACCTCAAAAAGTGCCGTTTTTCTGCGAGCAAGCAAACCATCTTGGGTCGCGCTATCTCAAAAGACGGCGTCCTCCCGGACCCAGACAAACTCCGCGCCGTTGCAGACTTCCAAAAGCCCACGTTTATCAAAAGCCTAAGAAGTTTTATTGGCTTATGTTCCTATTTTCGTCGCTTCGTACGCAATTTCGCATCCATCATGGCGCCCTTTACAATTTTACTTTCCGCCAGCAACCGCATAGCAGCGTGGTCACCTGAATGTGATGCAGCATTTCAGCATTTGCGCCACTTCTTGACCTCGCCACCGTTTCTTCGCCACTACTATCCTGATGCTCCCACGGAACTTCATACTGACGCCAGCCGTCAGCGGAGTTGACCTTGGCGCTGTCTTAGTGCAACGTAAAGCTGGCTATGATGAATACGTCGTCGCTTATGCGAGCCGTACTCTAAAGAAAGCAGAATTACTCCGTCATGAAAAAGGAGTGCCTGGCGATCATGTGCGCACTAAGCAAGTTTCGCCCATACCTTTACGGCCGTTCTTTCGCCGCAGTTACTGACCACCATGCCCTTTGTTCGCTTCCTTCCTTGAAAGACCCGTCGGGACGCTTGCGACGTTGGGCGCTTCGCTTGCAAGAGTACGACATCCGCGTCATGTACCGTTCCGGTCGCAAGCACTCCAACGCTGATGCATTCTCTCGCTCCCCACTGACGCCTGATTTGGCTTCTTTGTCACCTTCCTCATCCACACTGTCACCGTTGACCATCACTGACATGCTCATAGAGCAGCGCAAGGACCCAACACTTCTACTGTTACTTGACTACCTTGCCGCTCCGTCTGATGTCCCTTCGACACGAGCACTGCGTCGCCAAGCAACCCACTTTTCCGTGCGGGACAACATTCTATATCGCCGCAACTACATGCCCGACGACCGGAAATGGCTCCTTGTTATACCTCGTCATATGCGCTCTGATATCTGCGCGTCTTTTCACGCTGATCCCCTAAGCGCTCATGCCGGCGTCCTCAAAACTTACACAAGGTTGCGTCAGCGCTATTATTGGCGAGGCATGTACAACTTTGTGCAATAGTACATTCAGTCTTGTACTACATGCCAACAAGGCAAGACACCTAGCCAGCGTCTAACAGGACCGTTGCAGCCGCTACCGTGCCCGTCTCGTCCGTTCGACCACGTCAGCATCGAGCTCTACGGCCCGCTTCCATGTAGCGGGTGTGGAAATCGGTGGATTATTGTCGGCGTAGACCACCTTACTCGCTACGCTGAGACTGCCGCTCTGCCAGCAGCGACCGCCTACGACGTTGCTTTCTTCATCCTTCGCAATTTTGTTCTTCGCCACGGTGCTCCCCCAGAACCACTGAGTGATAGAGGCCGTGTCTTCGTGTCGGAGGGCGTCCAAGCCCTCCTCGCTGAGTGCAGGATAATTCACCGCAAATCGACCGCGTACCATCCCCAAACCAACGGTCTGACCGAGCGGTTCAATCGTACACTTGGTGACATGTTGCGGATTTACATTTCATGTGATCACTCCAACTGGGACACCGTACTCCCTTTTGTTACCTTCGCCTACAACACCGCGACGCAAGCGACCACAGGCTTTTACACCTTTTTTCTTGTGTATGGCCCTGAGCCTTCATGCCCATTGGACACCACACTGCCGTACCAACCTGACGCTACAGAGTATACTCCGCTTTCCGGAGTAGCCAAATATGCTGAAGATTGCCGTCAGCTGGCAAGTGCCCTGACTAGTGAGACACAAGAACCTCAAAAGACAAGACATGAGCGCGCTCATCAACCGCACAACTTTGCTTCTGGTTCGCTTGTGTGGTTTTGGATACCAGACCGCGTTCCTGGCCTTTCTTCTAAACTCCTGGCGCGTTATCACGGTCAGTACCGTATCACCGAGGCCACTTCACCGGTAAACTACATCGTCGAGCCGCTCACAATGTCACCAGACCTGCGTCGTCATGGACGAGAGACAGTACATGTCAACCGCCTGAAACGACCCCCTCATCTTCTCCGCGCCCAGAGTCGCCAGGATGGCTGCACTTCGATCCCAGGGCATTGTAATGAAGCAGACGCGCGCCTGTGTGTGTGCCGACTGACAAGGAAGACGACTTTTTGTTGAAACGCCCATTTTGGAAGGTAATATTGCTTTTTTTTTGTACGTGGTTTTGTTATACTTTCTCGTACTCGGACACAGTGCTCGATTGGCAAATGCGTTGGCACTGCGGTAAACATGAGTTGTTCCTTCATTTCGCGAATGTAGTTCCACGTGTTCGCAGTTCTGCGCTTCTTTTTTTTCGTGCAGCGTGTGTCACGAAACTCAACGCTGTTTCAGAGTTAGCACTGGAACGGTAACGTCGTCGGTAACGACGAGGATGTGCGTCGGTGCCGGGAGGTGTGTGTCCAGTGTGCAGGCTGTGATAATGCCTGGGCATTGCTGCGTACCGCAGTGCCGCGGCAACTATGATGGTGGTGAGCGTGTGCGTGTCTTCACCTTCCCTTCGGACCAAGCAAGAAGAGCTCAATGAATTAGAGCTATCCGCCATGCGGACTTCACTCCAGGAAAACGGTCGGTGGTAAGGAAACATTCCTTTAGCTGTCGTTGTTACGCCTCCCTCAGTTGCATTGAAAACGCTGCGGGCAGCATGTTGCGAGATAATTCCGTAGTGCTGCCTCCTTTGGAGCGGGTAAATCTGTAAAGTCGTAGCGAAATAGTATTGCTGACATTCAGTTCACACGAAATTTATAGAAATTTCTCGTAATGTCATGCACCTGTCTCATTTTTATACTTCAGGCTCTAGAGTTTTTACTGTCTTTGTTTTTTCTTATCCCAGGTCTGCGAGCGCCACATTAAACAGTCTGACATGGTAAATAGAACAAGTTAGAGGGGGTTGGCTCGACGCGGCCTCGACAGTGGCGCCTCCTATGCTGGCCCCGCCGTAGCAAACGACGGCTAAACAGCTACCGGAGGAAATCCGCGGAAAAGTTCGTTCGAGCACTGCGGAGCAGTTTTCGAGGCGGGATTTTGCTTCGTCACTCGGTAATTGGCCTTAGTAATGCCGTGTTGGGATTGCGCAAAAAACAGAGAAAAGGACCACTATTTAAGGCGTAAAGCACGCGCACGTTGAGAGATTGTGTTGCTGCAACATGACGTATGCACACGGTGTGCTGAAACACGCGCGTAATTACCTCAGTTTCAGGTTTTGGCTGCGTGAAAGTATGTTTACGTGGTTCCGCAGGCTCATATGCGTACCTGCAGGACACTTTTGTTCGCCCGCCACGTGAGATTCCAACTGTCTGGGGTAGTCAGCTTCTGTCAACAGGGTCGCTTCTGCTCCGCGCCTTTTACACATGTGTGCAGCTCATGCACGGGTCGTGGCAGCCATGATTTCACACGTAGACGGTATTGATAATTTGAACAACGTAAAAGCACATGAAATATTTATTTATTTATTTATTTATTTATTTATTTATTTATTTATTTATTTATTTATTTAATTATTTATTTATTTATTACAGTGCAAGCGGTTGGAATTTGGTGTCAAAAACGAACTTGATGGGACAACTGGACAGAGGTTCCGAAAGTAATTATCCACCTCCCCCTCATTAGCACCAGTAAAGCTTTCGTTGAAGCGTAATTTTATATCTGTATACTATGTGCGTCTGTATTCTTTTGCGTTTTAGGTTTTCGCAGGAAAGCAGTGTTGCTTTAACTGGAACACTCAAGGCAGAAAAGACAGAGAAAAAAATTGATGCTTTAGTTTTACGTTCCAAAACCACGATCTCATTATAAGGCACGCCGTAATGGGGGACTCGGGATTAGTTTTGACCAGCTGGGGTTCTCTAACGTAACCCAAATGCACGTGACACCGCAGTCTTTGCATATCGCCCCCTTCGAAATGCGGCCGATGCGGCCACGATTTGTTGCTGCAGCCTCCCGGCATCAATCCGTCTGCGTGTACTTTTGTCGCACTGCGCCGGCAACGGCGGTCGGAGTGCGATGGAAAGAAAAAAACATAGAAAAACGCGTCGCGTGCTTCCTCGTTAGACAGATAGGCCAATGGAGGAGCGGAGGAGGCTGGGGCGGCAGGAGGCATGGAGGAGGAGGAAACGGCGAGGAGAGCGAGGCGGCGGAAAGATCTAAAAATGGCGCTACTTTTGAAAAATTGGGGGCTTTACGTTGTCTACAGTGGGTGCACACTGGTGGAGGCTCGTGTGCATACACCTTGGAGGGACAAATGCCGTTTTTTTCGAAAGTTGTACCCGACTATAGAGTACCGAAGCTGCCCCATACACAACCACAGCGTTCACATGCTCTCTCACGCACAGTTACGCCTCTAGCGGCCGGCGCTGGCTCTTTATGAAACTAAGGCGGTGGTTTCGTGACCAGAAAAAAAAAACATGCGACTCTGATCCTGCACTAGATATAGAACTAGGCTGATGATGATGATGTTACAGTATCCTCCACGTTGTGTCTGACTGATTTTTCCTCTGAAGTAGCTGAACAAGCTGAAGTGAAGCCAATAATTCATTTTGTGTTTCACAACTATTGTGTACATGTGCATCAGTATCCAGCGAACAAAACTGAGTTTTGTTCCGTGCTCAGGTAACCATTATATTGAATGAGCTCCTGGGACAAACACAACACAAGCACCGTTACACTTAACCAATACACTTAAAGCATCTTTTTTTTACTGAAGAGATGCTAGGAATTTTTGTTTGGGCTGCCTTGAATATGCAGCTTATAGAGTCGTCCTTCCCAAGAATTCATCTTGTATTTACAGCCTCCTTTTGTTCAAATTTAGCCACTATAAATATGTCTTCATTATTACGGTTAAGTCTGATGGCAATCGGGCACTCACAGAAATGGGAATGCCTCGCCCTCAAGATCTCTGCAGCATCCAAGAAGCAGTGTATATTTAAAAACTGTAACTTTTTCAGACACAGATTGAGAAACAAACTTTATTCGTAATATCAGCTGCATTCTTACATACAACCGGAAGTTATGTCATCATCATCATCATCATCAGCCTGGTTACGCCCACTGCAGGGCAAAGGCCTCTCCCATACTTCTCCAACAACCCCGGTCGTGTACAAATTGTGGCCATGTTGTCCCTGCAAACTTCTTGATCTCATCCGCCCACCTAACTTTCTGCCGCCCCCTGCTACGCTTCCCTTCCCTTGGGATCCAGTCCGTAAACCTTAATGACCATCGGTTATCTTCCCTCCTCATTACATGTCCTGCCCATGCCCATTTCTTTTTCTTGATTTCAACTAAGATGTCATCAACTCGCGTTTGTTCCCCCACCCAATCTGCTCTTTTCTTATCCCTTAACGTTACACCTATCATTCTTCTTTCCATAGCTCGTTGCGTCGTCCTCAATTTGAGTAGAACCCTTTTCGTAAGCCTCCAGTTTCTGCCCCGTAGGTGAGTACTGGTAAGACACAGCTGTTATATACTTTTCTCTTGAGGGATAATGGCAACCTGCTGTTGATGATCTGAGAATGCCTGCCAAACGCACAGCCCATTCTTATTCTTCTGATTATTTCCGTCTCATGATCCGGATCAGCAGTCACTACCTGTCCTAAGTAGATGTATTCCCTTACCACTTCCAGTGCCACGCTACCTATCGTAAACTGCTGTTCTCTTCCGAGACTGTTAAGCATTACTTTAGTTTTCTGCAGATTAATTTTTAGACCCACTCTTCTGCTTTGCCTCTCCAGGTCAGTGAGCATGCATTGCAATTGGTCCCCTGAGTTACTAAGCAAGGCAATATCATCAGCGAATCGCAAGTTACTAAGGTATTCTCCATTAACTTTTATCCCCAATTCTTCCCAATCCGGGTCTCTGAATACCTCCTGTAAACACGCTGTGAATAGCATCGGAGATATTGTATCTTCCTGCCTGACGCCTTTCTTTATTGGGATTTTGTTGCTTGCTTAATGGAGGACTACGGTGGCTGTGGAGCCGCTATATATATCTTTCAGTATTTTTACATACGGCTCGTCTACACCCTGATTCCGTAATGCCTCCATGACTGCTGAGGTTTCAACAGAATCAAACGCTTTCTCGTAATCAATGAAAGCTATATATATAAGGGTTGGTTATATTCCGCACATTTCTCTATCACCTGATTGATAGTGTGAATATGATCTATTGTTGAGTGGCCTTTACGGAATCCTGCCTGGTCCTTTGCTTGACAGAAGTCTAGGGTGTTCCTGATTCTATTTGCGATTACCTTAGTAAATAGTTTGTAGGCAACGGACAGTAAGCTGATCGGTCTATAATTTTTCAAGTCTTTGGCGTCCCCTTTTTTATGGATTAGGATTATGTTAGCGTTCTACCAAGATTCCGGTACGCTCGAGGTCATGAGGCATTGCGTATACAGGGTGGCCAGTTTCTCTAGAACAATCTGTCCACCATCCTTCAACAAATCTGCTGTTACCTGATCCTCCCCAGCTGCCTTCCCCCTTTGCATATCTCCCAAGGCTTTCTTTACTTCTTCCGGCGTTACCTTTGGGATTCCGAATTCCTCTAGACTATTTTCTCTTCCATTATCGTCGTGGGTGCCACTGGTACTGTATAAATCTCTATAGAACTCCTCAGCCACTTGAACTATCTCATCCATATTAGTAATGATATTGCCGGCTTTGTCTCTTAACGCATACATCTGATTCTTGCCAATTCCTAGTTTCTTCTTCACTGTTGTTATGCTTCCTCCGTTCCTGAGAGCATGTTCATTTCTATCCATATTATACTTCCTTATGTCAGATGTCTTAAGCTTGTTGATTAACTTCGAAAGTTCTGCCAGTTCTATTCTATCTATAGGGTTAGATGCTTTCATACATTGGCGTTTCTTGATCAGATCTTTCGTCTCCTGCGATAGTTTGCTGGTATCCTGCCTAACGGAGTTACCAACGACTTCCATTGCACACTCCGTAATGATGCCCACAAGATTGTCATTCATTGCTTCAACACTAAGGTCCTCTTCCTGAGTTAAAGCTGAATACCTGTTCTGTAGCTTGATCTGGAATTCCTCTATTTTCCCTCTTACCGCTAACTCATTGATCGGCTTCTTATGTACCAGTTTCTTCCGTTCCCTCCTCAGGTCTAGGCTAATTCGAGTTCTTACCATCCTGTGGTCACTGCAGCGCACCTTGCCCAGCACGTCCACATCTTGTATGATGCCAGGGTTAGCGCAGAGTATGAGGTCTATTTCATTTCTAGTCTCGCCGTTCGGGCTCCTCCACGTCCACTTTCGGCTATCCCGCTTGCGGAAGAAGGTATTCATTATACTCATATTATTCTGTTCCGCAAACTCTACTAATATCTCTCCCCTGCTATTCCTAGTGCCTATGCCATATTCCCCCACTGCCTTGTCTCCAGCCTGCTTCTTGCCTACCTTGGCATTAAAGTCGCCCATTAGTATAGTGTATTTAGTTTTCACTCTACCCATCGCCGATTCCACGTCTTCATAGAAGCTTTCGACTTCTTGGTCATCATGACTGGATGTAGGGGCGTAGACATGTACAATTTTCATTTTGTACCTCTTATTAGGTTTCAGAACAAGACCTGCCACCCTCTCGTTAATGCTATAGAATTCCTGTATGTTACCAGCTATATTCTTATTAATCAGGAATCCGACTCCTAGTTCTCTTCTCTCCGCTAAGCCCCGGTAGCACAGGACGTGCCCACTTTTCAGCACTGCATATGCTTCTTTTGTCCTCCTAACTTCACTGAGCCCTATTATATCCCATTTACTGCCCTCTAATTCCTCCAATATCACTGCTAGACTCACTTCACTAGATAACGTTCTAGCGTTAAACGTTGCCAGGTTCATATTCCAATGGCGGCCTGTCCGGAGCCAGTGATTCTTAGCACCCTCTGCTGCGTCGCAGGTCTGACCGCCGCCGTGGTCAGTTGCTTCGCAGCTGCTGTGGACTGAGGGCCGGGGTTTGATTGTTGTGTTCATATAGGAGGTTGTGGCCAAGTACTGCACCAGGGTGGCCAATCCTGCTCTGGTGAGGGAGTGCGTTACCGGTTCTGGTCACCGGAATCAGGCTACACTCCAGGCCTGTTTGTGCAATTTTATCAACGCGCGGATTTTTTTAATCCGGTGGAAAATTGCCAGCACCGGGATTCGAACCACGGACCTCTTGCACGCGAGGCGGGTGTTCTACCTCTGCGCCACCGCAGCACCTATGTCAGTTATGTCAAATGCCCCCAAAAATTCTAATTTAAAGGGACTGCCAACTGAATTTTATGGTCCCTTTTCTTTTCAACGCAGTGCAATGTATGCTGTATAGCTCTGTGCATGTTGCACTCATGTCGCCTCATGTTGCACTTACGTGAAAAGGTGCGAGGGCATGAAGGGCACCGAAATGGTTTGCCACTTGTGTGGGTGAGAAGATGAATCTTCATGCTGGACTAATGGGAGAAGCTCCGAGGGCAGAAAGGACAATGAAATGGTTTGTCGCCTGTGTGGATGCGTAGGTACATTGTCAGGGATTTCGTCTGTGAGAAGCTCTGAGGGCAAAAATAGCACTTAAATGGGCGGTCACCAGTATGGATACTGACGTGTGTTTCCAGATGACAAAGCCTGTTGGACTGAGTCACAGAATTGACAGCAGTGGAGGCGTCCCTGTCATAAGTTGTCACCCTTGGCCGTTGATGGAGAATTCAGTTCGATTCTGCATAAACAAAAGTTGAATTTATTCAGAAATTCCAAGGAAACATAAAAACAAATGATGACCTTTCTTTCTTTTCCTTTCGCAAGGTCTTTAGTCATTTCAGGCATGACAGAACACAGCATGGCTGATGGTACTTTTAACACGATTAGAATTCTTAGGGTACCAAGAATATTCTGGGGCTCATTATCTATGCTTCTGTTTTCCCGCCAACTTGGATGACTGGGCAGTCCATCTTGTAATGCGGATGTTACTGCGCTCTAAACACACGGACAACAGAAGCAGAAGTGGACCGGACGCGAGCAGGCTCACAACTGAATTTTATTAGATGAAAGATGACGTATATATACAACGATCAAAATGACGTCAAAATTCTGATAGGCCATCCAAAATCACTGCCGTCCCAATCTTGCGTCCAGAAATTGTACTTGTGAGGTGCAAAGGAGCGCAGGAACCCCCGTATTGCAAGATGAGCATCCACCAATTAGCTCAACTTACCGCTCTACCGCACTGGGTAGTCCATGGTCTAATGTATTGTGCATCAGGCTGCTGTGCAGAGGGAACAGGGTTTGAAACCTACCATCGGAACAACTTCGCCCAGTGGGTATGCGCAGGAGCATATGACGAGCTTTTTTGAGGTTAACTTGGGTCCTTGGGTACGTGCCACTCTTCAGTGAACCTCTTCGACATCAGCTTGGGTCATTGGATATGTTCTATTGGGCAGTACATGTGCCGCTCCTCATTGAACATCTTCGATGACAACTTGTGTCACTAGGTACACGCCACTGGGTATGTGCCAATCTGATATTTCACTTGTGTTTCAGCTGTAGTGATACTAGCCAAACTGATTGTACGGTTCAGTCAGATAAGCAGACTGGAGTGATTTGTACTGACCTGTTACAAAGCACGTAGTGCTCAGCGATTGAAACAAAGTACTCGGACTACACAGAGCTGCCAGCACTTGTTAACGACACCAGTGAGCGCTGACTGATTGCTGGAGGACCAAATAAAAGTCACAATGCGTCTCATTTTATCACATACCTCGATGCATAACTAGGTCTCCCCGAGTACCAACCGGTGGTGCAAAAAACGCCACCAGTTACGTTCTCCGAGTACAGTCGCCAACAGATTTTTCAGACTCTAAAAATTTGGACTTGATGAATATTTCATACATCATAAATGCACCATCAGGGTTCCCATATAGCTAATGCATTTGTGCGACAAATTTTTCGGACTAATTTAGGTGCCAAAGTTAGATTTTCCGGACAAAATCGCTCGTTCCGAGCCACGCTACGCGATCATCGAGGCTGCTATGTTGAATATTCGGCTGGCTTGGTCAGGCTTGACTTCCAGTGGCCTGCTCCAGATGATGCTAACAATGTCTTTATAGCCATGCTTAAATCTGTATATGAACGAAGCTTTCCTCTTGCAAAGCTTAAAAACCATGGATAACCACAGAATACCTTAGAATAATAAAAAAGAAAACAGACCTTTACAACCGCTTTATCCAAACCAGGGGCGGAATCTTATAACGGTTCGTAAAACGAACCGTTCACTTCGCCACTTACGTCACTAAATGTGCCACTCCCAAACCGGAGGTGGAATACGGGGAAGACGCGACCAATGGATGAGAGGGTGCTACCTCTGAAGTGTGCGTCAGCGTATGATGAGCTAATCGAGCTGCAGAACGTTTCTGCTTGCTAATCAAATATAAAATGTAAATTAAATTCTATAAGGCAAGTTCTAAAGTATAAATGTGTGGTGTCTGGCGTTTACGCAATGCAGAAGTAATTTATTAATGTGATTCTTTTTCATTCTCAGCCGACAGGCGGTATCGCAAGCGTAAATGGGTTGGCAGAGCGCAGCGCTATGTCGTCTGCTACCACGATACACGCAACGATAAAGGGGGACGCGCGTTTTCTACGTGGTAAACGGTTCTGTGAGACGTGCTGAAGTGGTTTAAGGCGTCATGGCCGGAGTTTCTGCTGGCGTTGAGGTGGACGGAACACGCAGCGAGACGTGTGTGCATATTTGAGCCTACAATCAGCCTCGGAGAGCAATTGTGTATTTTTGAGTGTTCCATTCACCAATGTGACCTTATAGCAGTATTATCCTCTTTCTAAGCTGCGGTGTAGGCGCCATGAAACGTACGCGACGATCGTAACAGCGTGGGTACCGTTCTGCTACGATAGGAGCTGTGATGCTATACATTGGCAAGCGTTCAAACTGTTCGCTGCAGGTTACATTGCGTGACTACTTGGTTCGATGAATGAGCTTTCCGCCCGTGAATAAAATAGTTTTGGCAAGTAATAGCAGCATACCCTACAGTCTGAATTAAACTTGTCCAGCAAAGGGGCTGTTTACGAACTGCACGAGCGTCCTAAGCAGTCGTAGGTGCTGGATTACAGATATATTTGTTCTATATACCGCATGATCCAAGCATACGGCATCAGTGGTTGTCTATAAACGTTGTGCGGTGTTACTATGCGAGGTCCGATTGCGGCGTTAGCCCGTTTGCTCTTGCTTTTTCGAGAGAGAGGATAATAACCGATTTTTTTTTTCGGTTGTGTTCGTTCCGTTCTCTACGGTGCACTCACATGTATTACGGAAATTTTGTCCTCAAAAATAGCCATCGCATTCTTTTTATGCGATTCATCTAATATATTATGGCAATATATTATGCCAAAAAAAGCAATGCAGAAGCGCACAGCTTATATATGTATCGTGCTGGTTCATCAACCGCAGTGATCGCTGCGTTGGGCAGCGCCATCGGCCTTATGCAGGACGGCTAGCGTAGACATATGGTACTTTCAAGCCTACTAGACTTGAAATGCGCGAGAACGATGCCGGTGCATCACAAATATTTGATAGTGTCTGCCGCTTAGGTGTTTCGTGGTTGCCTTAGGTTGGTCGTGTACGAGTATGCGCTCTTATGTTTTATGTTTTACTCCCTACGCCAAGCGATCAGACAGTGAGCTGATTTACCATTTAATGCTGGTAATAAAGAGACGCTGGTTTTCTTTGTTGAATTAAAACCGATATAAGCAAAATAGTTCACAACACATACACAGACCGCGACTGATAATGTCGTAAACCGCGGCTGATAAAGCGCGTCACATTTTTGCGCCCCCAAGACATATTTCCGCCTACTGTAGTTACCGATGCACCGACAGGCTTCCCTGACGAACTTATACGTACAGACGTGGCGTAAATTTCACAAAGTACAATTTAAACATCTCAAAATCGTCAATACTTTCAAGCAGCGCCGCGCCGGATCGCCCAAGCCAGAGAGGAGGAAAGGCTCGCCGCGCGCCCTATCCTCCTCGCCCGATGAAAAGGTCTATAGCGCAGGCCGTGCCACCATGATTTAGGCACTCACGGAGCTCAAGCAAGCGACCCTCCGAGTGAGGTCCCGAGACCGAACCGCGAACCACAGAACCGAATCACAACAGCCCAGAGAGGGCGTTGTGTTGGGACGGCCGCCGCTCCCTCAGCACAGCGTCCCTCGAAGCCAAGGGTCGTTCCGCTGGCGCCAACGGCGCGGGGAGGTTGGGAAACACTGCACGCTCAGAAAATGTCTCGCGCCACGCATATAATGTTCAAAAAAAATCATGTGATGTAGAACATTTCACGAGTTGACCGTTGATTCGCTGTCGTCAACAATTCCTCCGCACGAGGCTGTGTTCAATATATATATATATATATATATATATATATATATATATATATATATATTGAACCCAGCCCCAGGCATGCTTCGGCCTCTGCGGCCCCAACCCACGGGCCGCCCGGCTTCTAGCTTTGATCCCCCCGCTACCGCTTGGGTGCCCCGGAGCTCCTGCGCCGCCTGCTTTAATATAACCTCAGGTGCTATCCTGAGGCCTCCGTTTGCCGGTTACATGTGCCCTCCAGGAGCAGTGCTTGTAAAAAATTCAATCTATCGTCGCGACGAAAAAAGCGACCCGCTACTTATAAAACACCAGTCAGAACATTGTCCCTTCAGACACAGCGATCACCAAGTGGCGTCCGCGCCCACTGCGCGCGGACGCCGCTGCCTCACCGCTGCCTCACCCCACTGCCTCACCGCGCGGGCGGCCAGCGGCGGAGCGTATAAGCCAACTCGACCGAACTCCGCAATGCCGGCATGTCTAAGGGACAAACGAATACAACGCACTCTAAGAAACCTCCTCCGCAGTGCCTAGGCTGAGTCATATATTCAAGGAGCAAAAGTCCCCAGATTTTCTCTCTCGCACCCGCTCTTACTCGCGCCTGCGCAGAAACGTCGAGCTCCGTCAAAAGTGGCACGCCCCGCTGCGTCTACGAGTAATTTTAAGTACGCCCTCCGGAACACGGAATTCTACCAGAGACGACCAAAAAGATCGCCAGAGAAGATCGTCCAGAGACGACCAAGAAGACAGCCCCAATGGCAGCCACAGCGGCCCCAAAAGTTCTGCTGCAGCCCAGGGAGCCACCGACGTTCCGCGGTTCCACATTTGAGGACCCGGAAAGCTGGCTGGGGACGTATGAGAGGGTCGCTACGTTTAACAATTGGGACAGCAACGACAAGCAGCGCCATGTCTATTTTGCATTGGAAGACGCCGCCAGGACCCGGTTCGAGAATCGAGAAGCCACCTTAACGACGTGGGACCTGTTCCTCAGCGGCTTCTTGCAAACATTTACAAGCGTCGTGCAAAAAGAGAGAGCCCAAGCTCTACCAGAAACCAGAGTACAGCTGTCAAATGAGAAGATCGCGATCTTCACGGAGGAGATGGCCCGTCTTTTCCGGCACGCCGACCCGGAAATGTCGGAGGAGAAAGAAGTCCGCTTCCTGATGCGGGGCCTCAAGCAAGAATTTTTCGCCGGACTTATTTGTGACCCGCCGAAGACCGTAGCTGAGTTTTCTGCAGAGGCATCGACGATCGAGAAAACTCTGGAAATGCGCACCCGGCAATATAACCGCCAGGTTAACGCCGCAGTGCGCCATCCAAGGACTGGGTTCCGAAGACCTTCAAGAGACCATCAGGACCATTGTGCGCGAAGAATTGCGCACGGTCTTGCCTTCGTCGCAACCTCAAGTGGCCTCGATCGCCGACATGGTGAAAGATGAGGTTCAGCGATCGCTTGGAGTTCCTGAGGTGCAACCTCAATTACCGCAGCCCCAGCCAGAAGCGATGACCTACGCCGCCATCGCACGCCGTCAAATCTCCCCTCCGCGACCGCGCCAGGGCCCTGCAACAGCGCAATTCCGTCGTCCGCCACCGCAACCACAAGCATGCCCGCCCGTCGCCCAGCGCACCTACGCGAGGAAGACGGACATTTGGCGAGCCCCGGACCACCGCCCGCTTTGCTATCACTGCGGAGAAGCCGGCCACGTGTACCGCCTATGCCCATACCGGGAATTCGGACTTAGAGGGTTTTCGTCTGATGTGGGCTGGAAAGCAGCGTTGTCGCAATCTACAAAGACCAAAAAATCGTCGACAAAATGGCATACTTTGACGACAATTTGTTTATCTAGCATGCTCAATAGCAGCCGGTCATGATGAGCAAGGTAGATGTCACTTAAGACAAGGGACAGGCATGAGCCAATGCACACACCACTGTTTTGAATGTAAGTCCGGTCATTAAAAGATACAAAAGTCGATTTTAGGTCAAACGATAAGAGTTCAGTGAGGCTGCTGTTATGAACACCGGTGCGATTCTGGAAAGCTAATGCACCAAAGGAATCAATGGCGTGCTCAACACACTGCAACAACTTGTCGTGCGGTAAAGAATAATATAAATCTTTTACGTCTACTGAAAAAGCTTGTAAACCCTTCTTATTCTCTTTGAGGAAGTTTGTCAAAGCGTCCGAGTTCCTTATTAAAATAGGGTCGTCCACAGTAAGCAAGTTCAGTTTCTCTTGTAAAAACAGTGCCACGGATTTCTGCCACGTCTCTCTTTCTATTACAACAACCCACAAGGGGCAGTCAATTTTAATTGTCTTGGCCGTGGAAAACCATATAGCAAGGGCTGGCAGCAGATGCGTTAGCGCGCCATCTTTGTGCCTACCTACACGGGAAGCAAGATTTCTTAATCACTTTAACCTTGCATGACAAAATTGCGCCGTCTGTGACCCATGATGGTGTAGCCTTCTATCGATGTGACGTATTGTGAGGTATTGTGATGACTTGTCCTGATGATTTCTGGTAGGTATATATTTCGTGCAACTCGCTAATAAACCAGTTGGAAGTCAGCACTCCATTCCTTTATCTGGCAGGCTCGGCTTGTTTCTTCATTTGTATGTTGCGCTGAACCAGTTCTAGAAATAGCTTGACGTAATAGTTCTGTGGAAACATACAAGGTTGGGTGGATGTCTCATTTCCCCTTAATTATTTACTTCTCTCCATCTTGCGGGTTTCCATGGAACTATTACGTGATATCTAAGGATGTCAGCGCATGTCCACCGACCCCTTTTAGTTTTGCCTAAAAAATATAGTTTGCTGATCGAGTCCCCAGGACTACGAAACAAATCTTGGTTTGAAGGAACAAACATTTTGCCTTCACCAAAATAATTCAGATGTCTCCACTAAGTGGGAACCAGTTTTTGCAAACTGCGTGAAAATGAGATTCCAATGAGATTCCAGGAAAAAACTATTGCAGCTAGGGGTCTCAAAAATTTTGTCGACATAAAGTCAAACGCACTTATAACCGAGGTGTCGAAGCGAACCCAAACTGAACCCACATTTTCCCGGCATTTCGGAACTGAACCCGAACTGGAATGAATCGACGGAGCTCGAAGCATTGTTGATAAAAATGGGAGGCACTGTCGAGATATAAAGCAGCAGCATCGTCCCTCCACGCTCTACACATCCTTATAGAACCATCATAAGTCGTAATAAACAAGTTTATTTTCATCATGTTATCAGCCTCTTATGGTCACCATATATCACAAGAAATCTGCGCACATATGAAAAAGCATACATGGCTTGAATAAACACACTGGCGTGCGCCGTAGAAGCCTCCAAAACGATGGACAAAAACTGATTCATGGCCCGCGGAGATCGTGTAGCCTTTTAAACAGTGTTGGATGGATCCGTCTCCCCCTTTCCTCGCGGGCGGCGGCGTCGCATTGCAGAGAACAGACTCGAATGTTCTGAGTGTGAGTGAGTGAGTGAAAAACTTTATCAACTCTAGATTCACTGGTCTTCTGCGGTCTTCAGATGGAATCGTCCATCTTCTAGCACAACGGTCGGTTGCCCTTAGTCCAGGGCTCCGCTGGATGCTGCTGCCAGTTGTGCTCGCCGAATCAGACCTTCTTGGTCGACCTGGCGATCGCTGGAGAGCACTCCCTCCCATTGCTCCGCACTCGGGTTTGGTATAACGGGTACCACGTCTATCTTCTGGCATGCCCACGTTATGTGATACAGCGTGGGTGTTTCGTGGCACCAGGGGCATTTGTCATTGTATTGTGTGGGATAAATTTTGCTGAGTACGTTTAGGTTCGGGTACGAGCCCGTTTGCAGCTGCCTCCACGCGACAGAGTCCTCTCTGCTAAGGGAGTTGTGCGGTGGTGGATACCGCTTTCTGCAGCCCTTGTAGTAATTTAGTATCGCCGAATAGTCTTGGGGTACAGGTTCGGTCTCCTCGAGGTCGCCTATGTTGGATGCTCGGTAATAAGTGTACCCTCGAGCTATCCTGTCCGCCTCTTGGTTCCCTGCCACTCCCGTGTGTCCCGGCGTCCATACTATCGTATGCCTAATTGGTTCTTCTTTTGTTTGTCGTTCTGTTATGGGGTCTCCGGAGCGGAGTATGCGGAGCGCTCCGTGCCCTATTCTGCCGCGTAGGTAGTTGCGGCACGCTGTTTGCGAGTCTGTAAGGATTGTTAGAGACCGTTTAGACCGATATCCCTCCGCTGCCGCTAGAGCGACGGCCGCTTCTTCAGCCTCGACTATCGTACAGCCTTGTAGTGATGCGCTGGTGATCTCGCGTAGGGTCGAATCAATCACCGTTGCTACCGCGTTGCTGTTGCTCTGCCCCGCTGCTCTGGCGTATGTGGATGCGTCCACGTATACTGTCGTTTCTTGGGGTGCCAGTGTCTTTTGTAGGTATTCAGCCCTCGCTTCTCTGCGTGCTTTGTGTAGGTTGGGATCCATGTTCCGGGGTATGGGTGCTACTTTCAGTGTGTTGCGATACTCGTCTGGAATTGTTTCGGTCCTCTGTATCTCTTGAAGTTGATCGGCGCAGCCTAGTTTCTTCAGGAGCTCCCTGCCAGATGGTGTCTGCTGTAGTCTGCGTTGTTGGGAGACTAGTTGCGCCTCTTTCAATTCGTCGAAGGTGTTATGTAGTCCTAAGGCTAGGAGCTTTTCGGTTGAGGTGTTGTGGGGAAGGTGGAGTGCGGTTTTGTAGGCTTTGCGTAGAATCGCGTCCGCCTGTTGTACCTCACTCTTGATGGGATTGTAGTATGGAAGGGTGTATGCCACTCGGCTGACGACCAAGCTTCTGACCAGCTTGAGTGTGTCCTCCTCTCGCATGCCGTGGCGTCTGTGTGAGATGCGCGTGATCATGCGGGCCACTTGTAGGGTGGATGCCTTGAGTAGGGCGAGGGTGTGGGTGCAGCGTTGGTTTGACTGTATCCACATCCCCAGGATTCTGATGAGCGTCTTTTCCGGTATCGGCTTCCCCTCGAGGTAGACGTGGAGCTTTAACTCGTCGCTGGTGGGGACTGTGCGGTTTTGCTTTCCTCTCCAAACTCTCAGCAGCTCGGACTTCTCAGTGGAGCAGGCTAGCCCTCTTGCTCTGACGTAGTCCTCTACGCAGGTGGCTGCCTCTTGTAACTTCTCTTCTTTCTGTCTGAGCGAGCCTGTGTTAACCCAGATGGTGATGTCGTCGGCATACATGGCATGGTGTATGCCGTCGATTTCATTTAACTGTTTTGCCAAGCCAATCATTGCTATGTTGAAAAGCGTGGGGGAGATGACCGACCCTTGAGGCGTCCCTTTGTTTGGAGTAAGGAACTTCTCTGATCGGAGCCCTCCGAGGCCAATCGTTGCCGTTCTGTTTGAAAGGAAGGCTTTGACGTAGCCGTAGACTCTCCTCCCGCAGTTCAGGTCGTTCATGCCCGTGAGGATAGCTTCGTGGCTTACATTGTCAAAAGCCCCCTTGATATCCAATGCCATTATTATATTCTCCCCACTCCTGGGGACGTTCCCGAGTACTTCTTCTTTGATTTGAAGCAGTACGTCTTGGGTCGATAATTTTGCTCTGAATCCAAACATGCTGTGGGGATACAGTTCGTTGTCCTCCATGTACTGTTGTAGTCTCAGCGTCACCACTCGTTCGTACAGTTTCCCCAGGCACGATGTGAGCGAGATCGGTCTGAGGTTCTCAATTTGCAGTTTCTTGCCCGGTTTAGGAATCATCACTACCTCCGCATGCTTCCACTCCTCGGGAACGGTCTCAGCTTCCAGAATGTTCTGAAACTTATTTACATGCCTGACCAATAGCGATGTGCGCCCCGGCGGGAGAGTGAGAACGCTTTGTACAGTGGGTGCTATGTGTATGTGCGCCACTGCTTTCGCGTGATGTGATGAACAGACGTGGCGCACCATATAACAGAAGGACAATTAGCGCTATCGACCAGCCCGTGCGAAAGTCCAAACTTTTAAGACTTTGAGGAAATGCTTCCGCTTGACTCCTTGATTAAAGCCTCTGTCGGTATTTAACAGTTTTCATAAAAAAGTGCCAAAGACAAAGACCTGCAGGATATCACGGACCTGCAGGGACTGCGCGCCTGTTGTAAGCACGGCCCCATCGTGACCCTCCACACATCGGAGTGATACAGTGCGCGGAGTAAATCGTGTTGTGTAAGTTTGTCTCTCTCGTGTAGCCGTGCACTATTGTTGCAACGTCTCTCTGTGTATCTTAGCTTCTGTGAAGTGTTGTATTGCATGCGTTGCATTGTTTTGCAGAACATTCTGTGTATATTCTTACGAGTTGAGGGAAATTCCCCTGTATCGTCTCTTTGCTTTAAGTAGCTGTTTTTCTCCGAACCATCCTGTGGCTTGCGACCAGCAAACACTGGGCACCAAATTGGCACCTCTCTTTGTCACTTGGTAGCTCGATTTTGGCTGAGCTTGTCACGCTAAGTCGAGGGCATCTCTTGAGAGACCGGGATCGCGACCTCCACACGCTCTAAGGGTGTCTGGGAGTGCCCTACTAGAGCACGAATGGTGACACTGTTGGAAACATTACCCCTCACCATTTACAATTGAAGGTGCACTTGCCATGTACTTTAGCTTTGTTTTCCCGGGCTCAATGTCACCCCCAACTAAGGCTGAGGCGCGAGATTGTTTTTTGTATTCGTAAACTTTTCTCGCTCCCAATAGGACCCCCCATTATGTAGATCTGTGGGTATACGTGCCGCTTGCTTTGGCTGTGTCTCACTTCTCTGCTGTGAAGTCACCCTAACCTGAGCAGAAGCTCAAGAGCAGTTGTCTTAATTTTCCTCGGTTGCAACATGGCGGTCATGCAGCTTAGAAGTGTAAGGTGTAGGTGCCCGCTGTTCTGTGTGCGGACTCAAGAGTTCCTTTTTTTCAGTGAGCACCTCCCTGTCGGCACTTGATGACAATGAAGTAAATCCGAATCGCCACTTGAGCCACTCCACTCCTCAGGTCCGTTGAACCCGGGCCATCACTTTCCGCTTTTATTGGATTATGCTTGGGCAATTGAATCGATTTCTATAACTGTAATTGTTTGTTTTTAGTTGCATTTTGTGTGCGCCTCGCGGAGCTTTCAATGAATAATTATTATTGGAAATGAAATGGTTTCCCTGGTAATTCCGTCCCTAACTACATATTAATTTTAATATTTACGTTGTTGTTAATCTAACGTCATCGTTGTCCCATTACTCTAACTCAAAATAAACCTCGTAATACTTGCAGACCCTCCCTTCCCGCACTCCCCATCTAGATATTTTCTGATGAAAGCTGCATTTGCCTCCATGTTTACAGCAAGAAACTTGAAGTGCATGCAGTTCTTGTATAACAGAGTGAACAGGTTTCTTAAAATCTCAATGGAAGCAGCAATGACTGTCTGTCAAAGCATGTTTTTGAGTGAAGAGCAAGGGAGGAATGTCGGGCAAGATAGCTAGTACTGAGTTTTAGCCGTCGCTTTTCGCGCACTCTTCGTTTCAAGTAGTGCTTTCTTCAAATGTTATATCCCACTAACTTCCATTCAGATTATAGGGTCCTCGCAAGCATTTGCACTCTCCTTTCTGTAGTACACAATTGCGCTATGTCACAATTTTTGGGCGAGCTAGTAGACCTTGTTGCAGCCGTGACTTTAACCATAACGCCAAGAAAAAATGAAACTACAGACGCTATGAAAACACCAGCGCGAATATCTTTGTTTCTGTGAAGTAATGAAAGTAACGCCAGAACACAGTTTTAACACTGCGCCTGGGGCCCCATAATCGGAACCCATTGCTCATGCCTCGCACCTATTTTAGACCCCGCAGAACAATTGTTTTGCTCACATACATAGTATTTAGGATCTAAGGCACAAGTGTTTCTACAAAGGCACTACTACAGTGACCAACTATTCCTGTATTTTATTCTTGTGTGCGGCCGGCTGTGGTTTCCGAAGATGGCTTGCTTCAGTCATCATCCAGTCTGCAAGCATTTCCAGCTTGATGTCGAGAAAGGACAGTCTATATGTCAGATTGGTGACTGTCAGACTAGGTTATCAGGACAGCATGCTGCCAACCTTGAATGTCACGTTCAGCAGCATCACAGTACAGATTACCAAGCACTAGTCCTGGAGAAGCCGTCGTGTAGCAAATCCTTGCAAGGGTCTGGCAGTGAACAGGTCTCTGACTACGGAAGGGCAAGAAAATTACGCAGACACATTGCAGGTGAGCGTGGGTGTGAGCGTAAGCATAACCGGAGAAGCCGTCATGAATGCTTGCGTCTAATCGGTCACTATGAACGGTGGACCATTTCGCATGATTTATGACTCCAAGTTCCGAAAAAAGATTGGCCCTATATTGCAGGGCCTTGAGAAAAGTATGACTGTGAGTGCCGAGAGTGCTCGATTACGAGTGGCTCAAGAAGAAAAAAAGCAAGAAAATGGATTTCACAGTCACTTCAATATCGTCTTGTTTAGCTAAAAATGGACTGTGCTACATGCCTTCATCGAGCAATCCTTGGCATCAATGTACAACTTATTGAAGATGGCAAGATCCACCTGCAGACACTGGCTATGAAAGAACTTTCTGAAGGGCGCGCCGTGGAAAACTTAAAGCGTGAAGTTGTTGGTGTGCTCTCTGAATATGGAGTAGCTCTGGACCAAGTGTACGGTGTAACGACGAACAATGGAGCGAATACGGTTAGAGCGGTTGCTCTTCTAGCAGAGCCAGAATCTGAAGACGAAGGCGCGCGACACATGCCACAGTCCGAGGATGAAGAGTGCGAAACGTCAGGTGAGAATTTAAGCTACTGGCCTTGCCTAAACGAGTTGGAAGGAGACTCCATGTTTTCGGATGATGGACCACTCCTTCAAGGGGGATGAGGTGCACCATTCACGCACTGCAACTTGCAGTGCACGATACGTTGAAATGTTCAGCAGCGAAGGACCTTGTTATCAAAGCACGCAACGTAGTGAAAAAAATGAGGGCACCAGTGGTGATGTCCCTCCTTTGCAAGCTGAAATTAAAGAAGCACCGTTAAATCTTGATCCTTTCATGCATTTAGTCATGCCCTTAGGCTTTATTATATGTATAACTAAGTTTAGGTCATTCATTATACTACATTTGCCAATTGTATAAATGGACAGTTTTTTTATGCACTATAGGCTTGTATACAGACAATTTGTTTTCGTTAATTTAATTTTTCTGTGGTATGTTCGCGATTGTGTTTATTTCTTTTAGTTAGCTTGCTCCATTGCCATTAAACGAGGGTCCCGTTGTAGTCTTTGACTTTGGGACCCTCATCTGTATATTGCCTTTTACCCATTCAATGTACTTAAGGAATAATAAACTGAAGCTGAAACTGAAACCAATTTTGGACTGTCTGACACGAATGGTGTCAATAAGTGCCATGCTTAAATGCTGCTGGAACTCCGAGAATTCTGCGATGACTTTTTTAGCCATGAAGGCGAGCTCTCCCTTACAGAAGACTGGCAGGGCATCGAAAACGAGATGGCTACACTGGCTCCCGCTGAGAAAGCCGCTGTTGAACCGCAAATGGAGCAGCTCGCAATGGGCGATTTTTACGGCACCTGGTTTAAATGTCGCCAAGTGATTTCTAAAATGGACAGCTCGATAGCCAGCAACATTGCGATTGCCGTGAAAAGGCGCGAGAACTTGTTACTAGGCTGCAAGCTGTTCTGTGCAGCTATCTATCTAGATTCTCACTACCACATAACATTGACTAGTGAGGAAAGGTGCCGAGCAAAAGAGCATCTCGTGGCCACATGGAGGCGGCTTCGTGGGATCGTCAGAGGCGATCAAGTGCATTTAATAGTGGCAGCAGAATCTCCCTCTAGGAGCTTACGAGCCGAGGATGAACTTGAGGCATTCCTCATGGAAAGAGAAGAGGACTGCCCGCAACCACCTAGCAACAGTTCACTCAAAGTCGAAGAATCACACAGCCTACTCAATGCCTTCGAGAAGGTGCATAGAATAAGCAAGGATTCGAATGAGCTGGACTACTAGAAGAAAGAAAAGTTGCGGCGCCCAGACCTGTATTCACTTGCCACAATATCGCTTGCGGCGCCGGCCACACAATTTATCATCGAGAGGGCATTTTCAGGGCTTAAGTACATCTTGTCTAGTCATCGGATGAGGTTGAATCTGGCAACCTTTGATGACGTCCTCTTCCTTCGCTCTTTTTATTCTGCCGCATAAAGATATACAGCATTGACTGAGCACATAATAAAATGTGTGGAGGTGGCAAAAGTGTCCCATTATGCTTACTGGTAGGCCAACACTGCACTCTAACCTAAGAGTGGTCGCGGAAGCAGATGCAATGGAAGATTGTTTTTAGAGTTTGAAAAAATCAACAGGGAATAAAATTTAAAAAGTTACTAGGCGCGAGATAATTATGTCGTACATCCGATAAAATTCTGCAGGAAATTTTTACTGCAAGAAGTGTCCATTCAAATGTGCGACAGATATGTAATGTTCCCACTCGAGTAGAAAAAATGCACACAACTCATAAAGGTAAAACACTCAGTGAGCATGCGAATAAATTTTGCTAGAGCCCTTGTATTTGGCTAAACGTGGCCGTTTAGTCTCCCTAAAAGAGCTTTAAAATTGCTGAATTTGGATAGAATGCAGCATGAGGGTCAGTACCTAGTTGTGTCATTTGCTTTTATATCCCAGGTTTCCTAGCTGCTTTATTTCCAAGCATAGGTAAACCATTAGTGACTCTTCGACACTGTGATTTCAAGTTTTTATTTACGATTCTGTACCTTCCGTCTGAATATATTGTTACGAAGAGGAAGCCTGATGCACAAACGTATGTAGAACTATATATATAAGAAAAAGTTAGTGGTAAACGCGCAGGCTGGTACAAACGTACAGCTACAGTGGCCAGTCTACCACTTTCTCTTCGTCTCCCTCCTGCGCGCACGGTCCTGTAAAAATGCACCGTAACAATATTTTCACCACTCGGCCGACAGCACCGCCAAATAATATGCATAGTCTGTAGTTCCACAATCCATCAGGTTCGCTTCTTATTATTAACCTCAATTTAATATAAACTTGTCCCTATATACTATCAGTTTGCGTTAGATACTGCCCATCTACCCCAACTTTCCTTTGCATTTAGAATAAGTTAGAAAGTATATTTTTAGGCAAAATACCATGGCTTATTTTTCATGGTTTCTATGTGCATCATGTTTCATATTGTGTAAAGTTTTCAATGTGTTGTTAATTGGAATGCATCCCCGCCCCCTTGTAAAGGCCTTCAGGGACATCATCAACAATAGATCCATATCTTCTACTCATTCTGGTTAAATAAGCCGTTGTGTGCAAACAGCAGTGCGACACAGACACTCACAGTCCTCTGCGTCAAAGGCTTCTTGTGCTGTGGCACTGTGTCCTCTGTTTACTGCTGTGAGAGAGCATGCATAATTAAAAAAAACTTAGCTCCACTTTTAAGTGACAGCCCTTCCAAATCATGAAAGAGCGTAAGTTTGGGCATGTTGATATTCCATAACTTTTACGCTTTTAGCGCACGAAAAGGGACGAGAGACAGAAGTACGACGCGGACACAGCGCTAACTTCCAACAATTGTTTTTTATTCTACGAAGTGGTACACATACATATAGGGAACGGACAGCAGCCCACGCATGCTCATATGTACTGGTTTTGAACAAGTAAAACAGCAGCGAGAGATGTGTAATGGAAAGTTAAGATGATATCGAAGATGAAAAAGACGACCATGCGTAGCCAAAAAAGCATTTTTGTAACTGCAAGATTGAAATCCCATCTCCATCAAGCCACCCTCTGTGTCACGTTTAAAAAATCGAATTCTTTTTTTTAAGATCGATTGAATGCGCGCTAACGCAAGCGTTCCCAAAACTAGCGATCTTCGCCGTTTCAATAATCTCACATGTTTGCGTTGGGCTTCTTCCTACCACAGTGCACTGATTATAAATGGGACTGCACCCAGGCCGCTCATGTCCTCACAAGTGTTTGTCCAGTTTCCTGGCGCAAGTGGATCGCCTGAAACAGACCGGTTTTCCGCAGTATATCATCACAGCTGTGACCGAAGGTCTTCTTAAGTCCGCAAAACGCGGGCGACAGGATGAGCAGTTTACTTCACCAAAAATTGCGCGAGTGAAGCAGAAACGCACAATAATACCGCACATCCTCGATATCTCACGCAGACTAAAGATTGGCAATAACGCAAATGTAAGCGCCATCTTTTCAGCGCCAATCAAGCTGTCCAACTTGTGCTAGGCCAGCTACTGTGGTTCTGAGAAGCCCAGTTACCGGACAAATCACAAGGAAGGCTATGTTCTTTATGAGAACAATATCGTGTATGAACTACCCCTGTCATGTAGGAAAACATACATCGGCCAAACGCGAAGGTGCGTGAATGATCGGCTGCGTGAACGCGCAAATAATGAGCGAACTGGAGTGGGACATGTGGTTTTCTACTGCAGAAAGCATGGGTGCAGTCCCATTTACAATCAGTGCACTGTGATAGGAAGAAGCCCAACGCAAATGTGAGATTATTGAAGCTGCGAAGATCGCTAGTTTCGGGAACGCTTGCGTTAGCGCGCCTTTAATCGATCGTTAAAAAAGAAGAATTCGATGTTTAAACGTGACATAGATGCTGGCTTGATGGAGATAGTATTTTAATCTTGCAGTGACAAAAATTTTTTTGGCTATGCGTGATCGCCTTTTTCATCTTCGATATCATCTTAACTTTCCATTGCACGTCTCATTGCTGTCTCATTTGTTTAAAAACCAGTATATATGCGCATGCGTGCGCTGCTGTCTCTTCCCTGTGTCAATATATATATATATATATATATATATATATATATATATATATATATATATAGTTAAGGTACGTTATAGTTCGATTGATTAGACGCTCAGATAGCAGAGCACGTAGCGAGAGGACACAGAGCTTCGGCAACACAGACACAAGGCTTCCAACCAAAACGTTGTCGTCGTCTTTCTCGAAGTAGTGCCTGCTGCTCGTTCTTCTCCAGTACAATTGCCTCCCCGGAGAAGAGGAGCCGTCTCGGCGACCTACGGGCAAGATAGCACAGGTGGATCAAAGCACGGCTTTGAGCCGCCGAACGTGCGCGATTTCGCGCCCTCGGCGGCGCTTATCGGAAGGCGGCTCAAGGGGTTTTACCAAATAGTTCACAGGAGACGTTCGACTGACGACACGGTAGGGACCTTGGTACTTGGAAACAAGCTTTGGTGAAAGTCCAGGGCTGGTAGCGGGAACCCAAAGCCATACCAGTGAGTCAGGGGCATATGGTGGCGGTGAAGAGGGAATATCCCGAAGGTGCTTCTGTCGCTGCTGATCTTCCGAAGTAAATGTGCGGGCGAGCTTCCGGCGCTCTTCCGCGTGTGTAGCAGCCTTGGAGAGGGTAGTAGCCTCCGTTGTGTCAGGGCGATACGGAAGGATGGTGTCCATTGTGCGGCAAGGCTCGCGTCCGTAAAGAAGAAAGAACGGGGAAAATCCTGTAGTGGTCTGTGTGGCGGTATTATAAGCGTACGTCACGTAGGGGAGAATTCGGTCCCAATAGCTTTGGTCAGGTGCGACGTACATGGCTAACATATCGCCAAGAGTGCGGTTAAAGCGCTCAGTCATGCCATTAGTTTGCGGGTGGTATGCAGTAGTAGTACGGTGAATTACGTTGCATTCCTTGAGCAGGGATTCTATAACAGCAGACAGAAAGACGCGGCCTCTGTCGCTCAGCAACTCTCTGGGGGCTCCATGGCGAAGTATGATGTTACGCAGAAGGAACCAGGCAACATCCCGCGCAGATGCGTTGAGCAGACGCGAAGTTTCCGCGTAACGCGTGAGATGGTCTATCGCCACTATCACCCAGCGGTTGCCATCTGAAGCACCCGGAAGGGGCCCATAAAGATCGACTCCGACCCGGTCAAAGGCCCGTCCTGGGCAAGGCAAGGGTTGCAGTGGAGCAGCTAAGGCATGAGGGGTATTCTTGAGGCGTTGGCATGCGAGGCAGGAGCGGACATATTGGCGGACGAATCGGCACATCCCGCGCCAGTAATAACTAATTCGCAGGCGCGCGTACGTTTTTAGTACTCCTGCATGTGCGCATTGTGGGTCATCGTGAAACGCTGCACATATGTCCGAACGTAGATGCCGAGGCACCACGAGTAACCATTTGTGCCCGTCCGAGAGGTAGTTACCGCGGTATAGGAGCCCGTCACGAACAGCGAAGTGGTGTGCTTGGCGACGCAATGCACGGCCAGTAGAAGGCCCTGATGGGTCTGACAGAAACGCCAGCATAGCAACAATCCATGGATCCTTCTGCTGCTCCGAAAGCATATCCGTGGCGGTGAGGGTGGACTCGCATATTTGTACTTTCTGATGATTGGGCTGGCCTGACACTGGGGAGCGAGACAAGGCATCCACGTCCGAGTGTTTACGGCCAGAGCGGTACAGCACTCGAATATCATACTCTTGGAGGCGAAACGCCCATCGAGCGGGGCGACCTGAAGGATCTTTAAGGACGACAGCCAGCAGAGTGCATGGTGGTCCGTGATGACGTCGAACGGGCGACCGTAGAGGTAAGGACGGAACTTATTTATGGCCCAAATGATAGCCAGGCATTCTTTTTCTGTAACGGAATAGTTTTCTTCCGCTTTCGTTTCCGCTTTCGTGAGTGCGCGGCTAGCGAAGGCAACAACGTATTCATCGAAGCCAGTGTTTCGTTGTGCAAGAATAGCGCCAATGCCGACGCCACTGGCATCCGTGTGTATTTCTGTCGGTGCGCTTGGGTCAAAATGTCGAAGTATGGGCGGTGAGGTTAGAAGACGTCGCAGCGTCGTGAATGCGGCATCGCAAGCTGGCGGCCAAGCCAAGAGGTCGTGGTTACCCGCGAGAAGCTGCGTCAAAGGCGCTATTATGGTGGCGACGTTGCGGATGAAATGACGAAAATAGGAGTATAATCCGGTGAAGCTGCGGAGTTCTTTTGTAGTCTTTGGTCTTGGAAATTCGGCAACGGCTTGGAGTTTGGTTGGATCTAGGAGCACACCATCTTTCAAAACAACGTGGCCAAGGATGACTAGCTGCCGGGCGGCGAAGCGACACTTCTTCAAGTTGAGCTGGAGTCCAGCATCGGCAAGGCAAGTGAACACGCGTTGGAGTCGGAACAGGTGAGAAGAAAAGTCCGGGGAAAAGATGACAATGTCATCGAGATAACAAAGGCATGTCTGCCATTTGAGGCCCCGGAGTATGTTATCCATCATTGTTCCAAAGTTGCAGGCGCATTACAGAGGCCAAAGGGCATCACGGTAAATTCATATAAGCCGTCAGGCGTAACAAATGCCGTTTTCGGACGGTCTGCATCAGCCACCGGGACCTGCGAATAACCGGATCGTAAGTCTAAGGACGAGAAGAATTCAGCGCCTTGGAGGCAGTCCAGTGCGTCGTCGATACGGGGAAGAGGATGTACATCTTTCCGGGTTATCTTGTTGAGTCGTCGATAGTCCACACAAAAACGAATTGTCCCATCTTTCTTTTTGACCAGCACTACCGGAGAAGCCCAAGGACTGTGTGATAGCTGTATCACGCCGCGTCGGAGCGTGTCTCCTACGTACTCATCGATGACACGACGCCCCGTCGCGGACACACGGTATGGATGTTGGCGTAGTGGCGTGTGGCTGCCGGTGTCGATGTGATGAACGACTGTGGAGGTACGGCCTAAACATTGTTTCTGGAGGTCGAAAGAAGATCTAAATCGGCTAAGGAGGTCGACGATCTGCGTGCGCTGACTCGGAGTGAGGTTGGGGTCAATAGACGGAGCAAACTCTCGGTCACATGCAGGCGGAGGCGCAGAAACAGGGAGAGTCATGGCGTCAACGTGAAGAGGAGTCGAGTCATCAGGCACATCGTAGACAGAGCTCGTGTCGAATTCATCAGTAAAACCTAGGCACTCGCCATGATGTAAGCTTGATGGACACGAAAACGGATTCGAAACGTGAAGTGCACTGGAGCCCTGGCGAAAGGGAAGGAGGGCAAAGGGAAGCAAGAAGGGATGACGGCCTGCAGCAAGTTGAGATGGCGTGAAAAGAACTGTGGAATCGTAGAAAGCAGCACAGGAAACGGGTACAAGGGCGGAAGAGAAAGGAGGGATATCAGTGGCGTTGGCAACGACCACTCGAGCAGAAGGTGGAGGCAAATCTTCAGAAAGGCTGCCACAGAATGGAGTCAGCGCAAGTTCTGCACGGGCACAATCAATAATAGCGTTATGAAATCAGAGGAAGTCCCATCCTAGAATGATGGCGTGAGAGCAGCGGGGAAGGAAAACAAATTCAATGTGGTATAAACTGTCTTGTATGGCGACACGGCCAAGAGCATTTGAAAGGCGTCATCCTCTACGCCCTTCATGACATTCTTGATCTTTTCAGAGTCGGGCATGGCGGGATTAATGCGCCGGCAAAGGTCAACTACGTCTTCAGGGTAGCTGGTGAAGTTTTCACCCTTTTGCTGAGCGCGACCACGCAAGCGTTGTTCTGCGCTAAGCTTGCATACAGCAGGGCGACCGAAGACTTCTTTGAAACAATGGGTAAATGCTGTCCAGGTGGAAAGGTTGGATTCATGATTCCGGAACCAGAGATTCGCGACTCCAGAAAGATAGAAAATGACGTTAGTCAATTTAGCTTTGTCATCCCACTTGTTATGCGCACTCACACGATCGTATGACGAGAGCCAGTCCTCCACGTCATGGTCGTCGTCGCCGCTGAAGACCGGAGGATCTCGTTGGCGGAGAGCACCGGAGCAGACGACAGGCGATGCCATGGGAGGATCGGGCTGCGCAGCGTCCTGAGGCATAGCAGAAAGGGTAGGGAGCGTCCGGCTGCGGAGTTCCAGGTTTGAGAAGGGCCCCGCACCTCCACCAAATGTTAAGATGCGTTATAGTTCGATTGATTAGACGCTCAGATAGCAGAGCACGTAGCGAGAGGACACAGAGCTTCGGCAACACAGACACAAGGCTGCCAACAAAATGTTGTCGTCGTCTTTCTCGAAGTAGTGCCTGCTGCTCGTTCTTCTCCAGTACTATATATATATATATATATATATATATATATATATATATATATATATATATATATATATATATATATATATATATATATATATATATATATATATATATATATATATATATATATATATAATGTATGTGTGTGGGGGGGGGGGGTTCCGCTTCGTAGAAGGAAGAACAATTGTTGGAAGTTAGCGCCGTGTCCGCGTCGTACTTCTGTCTCTCGTCCCTTTTCGTGCGCTAAAAAGTTAAAAGTTCCAAATCATCTTGAATCTTCTTAACCTTAAAGTTAAAGGTGCATGAATTAAAATCGAATAATGCAGATTAACGAATAGACGGGTGGATTAGTGAGATGAGTGGGTGAGCCACTGTGAATTAGTGGGATTGGCGCGTTGATTAATTTGGATAAGAGGAATTAGCGGGTCGGTTAAGGTGGATTAGTGGGTTGGACCAACCTCGATATATTTGGGGTCCTTGGCATTTGCAAATTTTGCAGCACCATCCCTCTCAACCAATCAGAAAAGTTAGTTGCGCACAAAAATGGCAGAAATTTTTTAGGTGACGGCAACCTAATGCTCTAAAATATCTTTGTTTATGCATGTACTGCGCTGTTATGTTGTTTCTAGTATAAGATTGACATCTTGCCCTGAAGTTAATAAATAATTACCTAATGCATATTTTATATTCATGCAAGGTATATTGAAACAAGTATTTATATGAGGTAGGACTGTATGAAGCAACTAAACTTAAATAAAATAAAATGAGGGGCGATCAACTGGTTTGATGCGAATGAATACGATAGCATTCAATATCTTCTCTTCCTTTGTGCTACCGCTCTCCAGCCTTGGAACACCAGCAACTACTACAGCTGCTTGTGACTTCACTAAGCTACTACCTTTACTAGAACCCAATCGCTGTGCCTTCTCGCTGAAGTGTCATTATCAAGTTGCTATTGCCAGTGTTTCCCTACAGTCAGTGAGTCATTACAGCCATTCCTCCATTCTAGCCAGTCTGTTAACAGGTGGAGGACGATGCCGATGCCGGACAGTTTTCGACTTCTAGCACTGCTAATGCTCTCGCGTAAAAGCTAAAACGCCGTTGAACCAATAGGTATATGTAAAGCGTAGCAGACCAACCAATCTTAATTTTTTCAGTAGGGAAGCAATACTTGCCTCATTGGGCGTGTGTGCGTGTGCGTGCGCGTGCGTGTGTGTGTGTGTGTGTGTGTGTGTGTGTGTGTGTGTGTGTGTGTGTGTGTGTGTGTGTGTGTGTGTGTGTGTGTGTGCGTGTGCGTGCGTGCGCGCGCGCGCGTGTGTGTGTGTGTGTGTGTGTGTGTGTGTGTGCGTGTGTGTGTGTGCGCGCGTGTGTGTGCGTGTGTATGTGTGTGTGTGTGTGTGTGTGTGTGTGTGTGTGTGTGTGTGTGTGTGTGTGTGTGTGTGTGTGGCAACATGTGATGGTGCCAAAAAAGGTGGCGGACGGGCAGGCTCTCTGCTGCCCAGAGAGGTTGCCTGCCCACCACAGAGGCTGCCTGCCTGCCTACAGTAGATTCCGGTTAGGATGCCTGATCGCCGTCGCCGGCCGGCCAGAAGGGGGGGGGGAGTGCATTGGCAGCGCTGGAGCGCTGCCCATTGGCCAAGAGTTTACATGCCTGCCTGCCAGAGGATTGCAGCGAAGATGCATTATTTCGAGACGAGGTGCAGCCCGTCACTGGTCGGCAAGGGGAGTGGAGCACAAGGCATCACCGTGGTGGCTACGTAGAGCCATTGTTGTTTTCCTCAAGAAAAAAGTGGTCGGGCATGAAACCGTGGGTTTAGAAGCCAAGAATAATATTTAATTTTATTTTGTTACTGAACTAAAATAAATTCTTAAATATAAACTTGCGGCCATAAAGAGTAATGCTTTCACATTCACACACGTAAGCAGCCTTAAGTGTCTCTGAAAACCTTTTATTTCACTTCAGTTAATATTGTAATCGTTGGCCTCCCATTGAAAACATTTTGTAGTGGATTGTACAGTTAAGTCACATTTACAAAAAGAAACCTACATTACGAATTTGTTTTTATATCAATGTGACAGAGACACGAAAATGCAGCACTAAAAAAGCAAAACAAAAAAACACTCCTGTTCTTTTTTCTCCAAACCCGTTCGAACCGAAATAGAATGGCGCTCGGGAACTTGACTCGGAACCGAGCCCGACAGGCTTGAACCCGAAACCGAACTGAACCCCCCCCCCAAAAAAAATAAAGAGAAACATTATGTCCGTCGGACTTTCATGCTTTACGCGAAGCTTGCCAACATCCTTCTCCAAGGCATCCAGGTGCTGCCCATAGTGGAGCAGAAAGTTCCTCGTGAAAACGAAACACTGGAGGCAGGGACTGAATCACCTGCCAGGCCTCCTGTGAGGAAAACGTTGCGGTAGCCTGCCCTACCGCGTCATCGCTGCCGTCTTAGCTCTCACTTTCTCATACAAGCTTGTTCGCAACGATCGCCTTATTGGTTAGACGCACTTATTTTCCAAATCTATAACCGTGCGCTTCCTTTTCGCCGGCATCGTCATGCATTGCCGATGATCAGCGGATGGAGCAGCCATCTTCTGTTTCGGCAGCGAGTCAAACGAGGCTGAGAAACCACGTGGCTAGGAACAATTTTGACACAACCAACAAAGATGAACTCGAGCGATTAAGCTGTTCGCAGAACTGTACTGAATGAGGAGCCAGCAAGCAATCTGGGAGCAGCGCAGTTGGCGCAGTCCATTCGTGTTTCAGTGGGTGGTGCGACGTAGAGCTATCATCATGATCAGCCTGGTTACGTCCACTGCAGGGCAAAGGCCTCTCCCATACTTCTCCAACTACCCCGGGCATGTACTAATTGTGGCCATGTTGTCCCTGCAAGCTTCTTAATCTCATCCGCCTTCTAACTTTCTGCCGCCCCCTGCTACGCTTCCCTTCCCTTGGAATCCAGTCCGTAACCCTTAATGACCATCGGTTATCTTCCCTCCTTATTACATGTACTGCCCATGCCCATTTCTTTTTCTTGATTTCAACTAAGGTGTCATTAACTCCTGTTTGTTCCCTCACCCAATCTGCTCTTTTCTTATCCCTTAACGTTACACCCATCAGTCTTTCCATAGCTCGTCGCGTCGCCCTCAATTTAAGCAGAAATTAAGTAGAGCTATGGGTGCAGTCAATTTGTGTTCGGAGGGTGGAAGGGCGACTGGAGAGAGGCACGCGGAGAAGGCTGGAAAACGAGCGCGTGGCAGCTGTTGGAGTAGCAGGCCATCATTCAGTGGCTTGAATTTATCATTTTATTTTCAAGGATTTCACATTTCACTACCTTTCGGCATGAACACCCAGCAGCCAGACTTCATCGTTGTAACAAATGCTGCAGCATCGGAGCATTGTAGTAAGCGGGTTATTTCACCATCGAAAACATACAAAAGTTGATGGTGCAGCAGCTTCTTATTGTTATAACTGATATATTGTTAAAACCAGTATCGTTATAAGCGGGCTCAACTGCACTATGAACAGGGTGCATTGCCAAAATGTTTTTACCTAGTCGTGTTGATGCTGTTATTCTAAATTGGATGTTACCATCCCATTTTCGCCCAATTATTTATTATTTTGGTTAAGTCTGATGGCAAATGGGCACTCTCAGAAATGGAAATTCCTTGTTCTCAGGATCATTGCAATTAGTTGGTATATCACAATGAAGTTGCTACGTGCTACGTTGCTAAGTTCGACAAAAAAATTTTCACATGCAGAGAAGCAGTTTATATTTGAAAAGCTGTAATTTTCTCAGACACACAGATTGATAAACAAATTTTCATTGCAGTACCAGCTGCGTCCTTACATATACGTAATTGGAAATTATGTCGAATGCCAACTGAATTTTATGGTACCTATTTTTTGTCAGTGCAGTGCAAAGAATACTGTACAAGGCTATGCAGCGGAAGGTCCGAGGGAATAAAGATCACTGAAATGGCTCCTCACTAGTGTGGATTTGAAGGTGAATCTTCATGCTGGTCTTACGCGAGAAGGTACGAGGGCACGAACGACTCTGACATGGCTTCTCGCCTGTGTGGATACGCAGGCGCATTGTCAGGGATGGCTTTTGTGAGAAGATCTGAGGGCACAAATGGCACTTAAATGGACGCTCGCCAGTATGGATCTTGACGTGTGCTTCCAGATGACACAGCCTGTCAGTCTCGTAGTCACAAAAGTGACAGCAGTGGCAGCATCCCTGTCGTAAGTTGTCGCCCTTGGCCACTGATGGGGAAATAGAAGCCTAGATGCTGCACAAATAAAACAAACCTTGAATTTATTTCCGAAATTTCAAAGAACCGAAAAACCACAAATACAAAAGCTAATGATGAGCTCTCTCTTTTTTTTTTCTTTTGAGAGGTTATGAGGGAGGGATTTCAGGTATGACAGAACACAGCATGACTGATGGAGCTTTTAAAGCAATTAGCATGCTTAGAGTACTTCATTAACTTTCTGAGGGTGACTATCCATGTCTCTGTTTTCCCACCAACTTGGGTCACTGGGTAGGTAGTCCATGGTCTAATGCGTTGTGCATCAGGCTGCTGTTCAGAAGGAACAGGGTTCGAGACCAACCATCGGAACAACTGCGCTCACTGGGTATGTCGCAACAGGTATGTGCCGCTGTTGAAGGAAACTCTTTGATGCCAAGATGACAACTGGCAACAATGTACATGTGCAAGAGGGTATATCTGGAACTCGAATGAACCTCTTTGACAACAGTTTACGTCACTGGGTATGTGCCGTTCTTCACTCACAAGAAAAATCCTTTAAATCTGCTCCAGAGTTGGGGGGGGGGGGGGGGGAACCGAACCTGCATCATATATATTCAAACTTCTTCGAACATATATTCACAGGCATCACCTATAGACTTCATGGCAGTGTGGCCAGATGGCGCGGCATGTCAAGAGAAACATGAGAGAGGAGCCAGGCATCATAATGCACGATACATGACGCGTTTCAGTGGTGGTATACAGTGCGTCATTACATTGCTTCAGTGCCAATCGCTTTAACATTGACATTCAGTGTGAGATATATTCTGCAAGAATTTTTTTGTTTGCCCAATTACCTTGTATTTGAACACTTAATGACCCCATTTCTTGAATCCACTGTCTTTCACAATGGTAGTAGAGCCAGCTCAGTTTCACAGCTCTACCAGAAAGCCTTTCCCTAGTGGCGGTAGATGAAACTAGCAGCGCTGTAGGCGCAACTTTCTTGACAGAGAGGAGTCGTCTTCTACACAGTGAGCGAATGGTGCCGTTTCACTGCTGTGCTATTCCACTGAGCTATGGAAGCACAGTTACGTATTCAAACATTTATACTTCAATACAGATATGCTTTTAAAGGGTAGGTTTTAACAAGTGGGTGCTCTAATGTGCAATATGTGCGCCATGAATATTTTAAAATGGTCACTGCTTCCAAACACCAATGCTGTTGAGAGCTAGCTATGTTTGCGATTTTCGTTTGCATAATGCGCTGTTTCTATCTACATTAAATTATTGTCAGATAGTTCGGGCAACCACATCAAAGCAAAACATCAATAAATTAAAATTATGTGAATAACGTGCAGTTCGTGCTTTAGAAAATATTTCCTCTAAATAATACACTTCCAAATCTTTTTTTCGCATAGAAAATAATGTCGGTTGAATTTATTTACTTATTTAGTCTGGTATGTATGTTCAGATCCGCATTGAAAAAAGGAAATGTTGGTCATATGAACTTGTTTAACCTGAACCGCCAAGCTGTTACATATAATACGAGACATACAGACCCTTGGATGGAACGTTCTTGCCGTACAAACTGCAGGTGGCAATCGATATCGAAACGCTTTGATGCCCTATTAGACACCCGGGCTACTAATGGACTAAACCGGATACTACGTCCTCTCATTCCAGTTTGGTTCATTTCTTATCACAAAATACCTCTGGATGATTCCTGCTAGTTCGTTTTATATGTACAGGGTGTCCCAGGTAACTTGAGCCAAACATAAAAAATAAGCACATGTCATGTAGCTGGACAAAACCAAGGTAATATTGTTTGCCATCGCTTGGAGATACTGAGATTGTTTTTCATTCTGGCTATTTAGATAGTCTTAATTAATTAATCAACTTCTCAAATATTATAGTTAGACGAAAAGTTCCAATGAGCAAATTGAACAGCAACATCAAAACTCCCAATACAGCTTTCTGTTGCTTGATACGTGCTAGATTAGTGTTTTCCTGAGAGTGAAAGAAGCCAGCAAATACACGCAAAGTGCCTCAAGCAGCCAGCCGCACGGTAATTTCGCGTGTATTTGTGAGGTTCTTTCACACTCTGAAAAACACTAAATTTCCGAAGAAATGAGTGGTGCTTCGTATCGTCAACTTCCATTTTTACTGCTTACCCCCTGTGAGCGATAATTCATCTAGCTCAAGTTCCAAATCGACCAGTGGCGACTCAAGCGACAAAAAAGCTCCGGAAGCTCGTGTAGCTTTCAACAGCATGTTTCGGCTGCCGGCCAAGAGACCGAAAGTTGCGTGTTCCACCGACGACATCGTTCGCCAGTACTCGGATGAAGAGATAACGACGGCTCTTTTTCAGAAATTCCCTTCTGTTGAAGAAGTGCAGTTCTAAAGGCACTTCAGGCTGTGTCGATGTGTTACCACAGAAATGACCACGGGCTTCGCTGTGTCTCCCGGTGTTTCTGACACACAATACGGCGGGCAAGAGAAACAGACTTGCATGCGGTGTGACTTCTATGAGAGTGCAGGAGGCTAAAAAAAGTTTAGAGACAACATGCGCGTGAATTCAAGCCGAAGATGACGAAAAATGCGAGGAATGTTGGGCACTTTCGGAAGCAGATGTGCGCAAGCACCCCCTGCCAATCGCTCTCGTAGGAGTGCCTGTCTTTCTATCACACATTTCATTCTGTTTCCCTCCGTCGTAGCAGAGTGCTGCCACGCAGATTTCGTCGGCCACTCCGAATCTGCCAATGGAATTTAGGCTGCGCTACTGGTAAAAATTACGACGCGGGCACGCTGGCAATGCGAAATTTGCTGAGTGCACGTACGGCAGAACTTCATCCTAAACTATAAATTACCTACGAATATGGTGCACCGGAAACATGCATGCAAGCACGTACTGAATTAGATTGAATTAGCTCAGTAACCATTGTTTAGCTTTATGAATGGTAGGAGATGCGATGGCACCACCAGATAAGGTGGTGGTGACCGCCACCTGGAGCCGCCACAACCTCGCTGTGGCCTCCGACATTGAATGTTGCGTCCTGGAGCAGCTTTGGAGCAGTTTCTACAATTTTTATTTTTACTTTATTTTACTTAGTACGTACTACAGACCACATTGTAGTCGGTGTTGTAGCATAGGTGCAGCAACTTCAGCGAAATGTAGCAGATTAGAGCAATTGTAGCAGCACTCCCATCACCGCATTTGTTTTGCCGAAGATGAAAAAGAAAATAAAGTTGCAGGCCTTTTTTCTTTTTGAGGACAAAGAGAATAACTCACAACTTCTGAGACACCGCAACAAAACGTTCATTACCGCTAACGTATCGCTGGTCGCAAGTTACCCTTTGTCATCGGCATCTGCTAGTGTCTCATTATCAGAAAAAGTGAATATAGTGACTCGTGTCCTTTCCAACGTGGGCACTGCCATAATTGGAAAGCACCCAAACACTGGCCAATGCGAAAATCCACTTACGTGAGAGGAGCTTTGTGGCCAATGAGACAAGGCACCAACGCAAACATACACTTCAGCAGATAAGTGCATGCGGAAGCCAATTCAAGAAAATTATTTTAATAGTGTAAATGACGAAAACAATAGGGTATACACTTGATTACAAACATTTGGCAAACATCAAGCATTCTTGTAGACACTTTAAGCTCCGTTTGCCCCAATGCACACCATAGGCGCAGGCCACCCGCAGTTCACGTAGCAAGCGAACGCCTTTTCTGCAGTCCTTTTCATTAATGTGCCCTTTATGCTTGTGTCCCATGTGCTCCTTCTTCTGGCAAAAGGAAAACGCAAAGCTAATTACAAGGAAGAAAACAAAATAAATAAGCATAAAGGAATACACAGCAAAATGATATTTCTCTTATGACAGAAATTAGCATATCTACTCATGGAAACAAAGGACTCTGACTATTTTCTCAGCCAAGACATAGCTTCTGAAAATTTATATCATCGTGCTATAAACTTCTTGAGCTGTGACAAGCATATGCCGAGGAGTCCATCCGTGCCAGTATACAAAGCCAAGTCAGGAAGGACCCAAGAAATTCCTTTGCTTGACCCGAACCATTCCAGCTTGTCCGTCACCTGCCTCATCAATGGTTCTGTCTGGTTAAAATGTAGCAGTCCACACTTTGGACTTTTATATCCGCCTTCTCCAAAGGCAGCACACCCCTTGGGTCCAATTTTTCATGGCGCCAGGGCGACATCGCGCAAGGTACACATTATGAAACTGCAGCGCGATCAACAAACAGGACACACGGGACCCCTGTGTCATGTTTGTAGATCGTGCTACAGCATCATGATAAATAGCTACCAACTCACCCCACTTTCAGTGCATTTGCAATACTACACAAGCTGTCATTCAAAGGAGGGATGAGGGTATCGGCTCAATACCACCCGCCCTTGGGACAGCCACTGTATGACTGCCCATTTTTAAAGTGCTTCCGTGGCATCACCTGATTGAAGTGCGGATACTCGCAAAGGAAATTTCTGGATTACATTAGTGTGCATACATCATAAAAAGATGAGGAACCCTTAAAGGGAAGCTGAAGAGTCTGTAGAATTCAATAAGACGCTCATATACGGATGCGGGAACCTTATAAACTATGTAGGTAAAATTTGGGGGTTTTTTTTCAATTAGGAGCGACGTAATCGTCGGTTGAAATTGCGCTGTAGCTCCGCCCCCTGTCGAATGCCGCGCACTGCTGCTGACGCTGACGATGCGAGCGGAGGCCGGAAACCGCGGTGTTGTGACGTCAACTCTAGTGTTTCGTTCCTTCGCAGCGTCCGCGACCGTGCCTGAGCGCGCTTGTTGCTGCGTGCCATCGTAATCTGCTTCGATCGACCCTGCATTTCTTTGTTGGTGCGTCTGCGTGTATGTAGAGTGGTAGTCAACGTGCGTGGTAAATAACATGAGTGGTAGTCAACGTGGTGTTCAACAGATGAAGGTCACTACACGTACTGCATGAACCGGGAAGCTTTTCAGGCGTTTAAACCGTCTTTGTAGATTGCCGACAGTTTTGGACAGCGCACAAATGCCGACGATCGCATCCCCGCTTACGTTCCACGAGGAGGCATGCAGGAACACAACACTACAGTTGTTTGACCGGAAACGACCTCACTAGATCGGCGAAAGATCGGCGAGATCACTAGATCGCTTTGCAAAAAACTTTCTCACCAAAGAGCATTTACAACACGAGGAGAGCCCAATACTTTGCTTTCGTTCGCGTCGAAAGCACTGCTCGCACCAGCATCGTTTGCTTCTTCGAGAGGCCGGCTCTTCGCAATCGGCTCGTACATAAAGGGAGTAACGCCGAACTCCTCAGAAAAACGCAGTCTCTCTAAATTTTCCATTACCGTCTCAGAAAAACAGCACCAAACTACCTGGCACCGCGCTTCATGTGTAGTGGCAGCAGTCGGTTACTAGAGTTGACGTCACGAGGCGCCCGACCAATCACAGGCGGAAACGAGACGCGCGAGCTGGGCGTGTCCGCTGCTGCACTTTCTGTCGAAATAAAATATATTTGCGCTTTCTTTCGCTCAATTTCGATACGATATTCGAATTCGGAGGGTTGACAACCATTATGTACAGATGTTCACTCATATTTTCTGGAAAACCTTTCAGCTTCCCTTTAAGGCTTTCCCTCAGGAAGCTCAATCTGGTTCTGATCCCCCCGCTACCCTCTCCTGTAGTCTACTCCTAAGCTATCAACCCACCCCCGGAAGCTGCTATGTAACAAGTCCTCAGCTAGACTGACTGTTGGTGCCATAGATTGTGTTTAACAAGAAATAAAGTCCTTTGGTTCTCCTTTTTCTTGCAGGCTCTTAGTGTATACAATCGAACTTTGTTATAATGAAACAGAATATAACAAAATAACGGATATAACTAAATGCAATTCCCATTTAAGATCCCCATAAATATCCACGCATTTAAAACCTCGTTTTAACAAAGTAAGGTTGTTCAGCCAGCTGATATAACAAACTATGTCTCCAAAACCAAAAAATATTGACCATTGCAAACTTAGAAGATCACTTTCCGCCGGATTCGGCACTGATTCTGCGCGGCAGTTCTGGATTCTCCATTGAACATACCGTCAAGCAACACCTTTTTTCTCACCGCCATGCCCAGCAATACGCATGGTGGCAGTACACAAGCAGCACTTTGCTCTTATCGCACCTGTCGCTGCAGTGTGCAGCTGGTGAAGCTAGGCACCTGGCTGTGCTGTGCCACATATTGATGGTGCTGCTTGCATGCGAACAACTAGTGCTTCCACTTCTCTCGCTCACTGCGGCACGCTGCACTGACCGGTGCCGCTAGGCGTGACCTCTGAGATTACTTGATTTGAAAATTCTAACAGCGCAAACACATGCGACCACAAAGGAACAAGGACGAGACACAAGTGCTGCGAGAAGAGGGAAGAACACCGAATGAAGGGCCCACTGAACGAGAAGGGTACTTCTTTAAATTTCTTTCTTGGTGAGCTGGTGTATACTAGTATGCACCAACTCGCCCAGAAAGAAATTTTAATGAAATACATCTGAGATTACGTTGGTGCCATCCGCAAATCTTTAGTAAAAGTGGAATCATCTCGGAAAGTCACTGGGATACCACAAAATACCACAATAGCTGCCTAGTCGGCACACCGTGTTGTGGGTCATGTGCAGCTCTAATACGACGGACCTCGTTCACAAAGGCTGGTGCCTTTCTGGCCAATCACAGATCACTAATGAGTCGTGCAACACAAGAAATCACATGGGCAGCTTCTCTCATCCTTGTAGTTCAGCTGCAAGATACATTTGAATGTATTGATAAAATTGCAGTATTTTGTTAGGATCATGTGTCTTGTTCACTTAAGCCCAAACGACACATACAACACCAGCGTCAGCTTCAGACGGCATCTGATTGTTGAAAAAGCATCTGGGTGCCATGGCGACTGCTGTCTCGTGAGAGAAGAGATTCTTTTTCTTTGGGAAGGAAAAGCTGGGTGCATGCAGTATTTCACAGGTGCCTACCAATCATGGAAAATTAAAGCGTGAAAAACCTTACTGTATGAAATGATTGGTTCACAGGTGCTTTCTATGCAGAAATAATTAACTGACACATTTTTAAAGAATAATAGCGCAAACTAAATTCCTACACTCAGTATGATGCATGCTCTCTGGTCCCAGTGTCCAAAATTCTAAGAGGGAAGGGGAGAATTCCGCCCCACCACGCCCCCCTCCCTCAAAGGCCCATAGGTAAGGGCCCACAGCAGCGATGCTAATCACTGCCTGCCTGAGGTGGAGCTCAACCGATCCACAGACTATGTAGTCTGCACGCTCCTCGACTTGCTTCCTGCTTCAAAGGAGCACCCGACAGACTTGTCAGTCACAGGCAAGCTACACTGCACAGCAACTTTGGCTTGACCAACCTTGGGAAGGGCATGGCATGACACTGTGACAAGAGTGATGTGTTCACATTGGCTCATCGCTACTGTGAGGCCAGTAAAAAGTAACTGGAGTGATTGCAGTCCTGTTACAGCATCAAAAACAAGTGGATCAATAAGCTGCAGGGGCATATTACAATGCATAGCAATGGAACACAAAATAATGATTTGAGTGCAGTAGCCCCAAAGGTCCACAAAAGATAATGCACCTGGAATATTAGAAAGCTGGGTAACCTTTTCCTGTGCACGTTTTATGCCAGTAGAGCATGTCTCAGACTTAAGTTTTATTCTCACACCCGACCTACTGGTCAAGTCTGACTAATGCAAAATGATTGCAAGGCAGCAAGGTCATCCTCATCAGCTTATTTAATGCCCACTTTAGGATGAACGCCTCTCTCAGTGATCTCTAGCTGCCCCTGTTTTGACAGTATGACATCCATGCAACACTCCTGTTCCTTTCTAGATAAGCAGCGCAAGTTTTGGGAATAAATCCATTTCTATTCCTGCCATCACTATCAATCGCTATCAATACTTTGAAATAAACAAGAGCTGCTCAAATTTAAAACGCATCACCAGAGGCCTTCCTTAGGGTAGTATTCTTGGCCCGTTCCTGTTTATTGTGTATGTAATTGACCTAATAAATATCTATAAAGATGCGAAAAGCGCAATATACTCAGACGATGCCAGTATATTTTTTTCTTCACCTGACTCTAGTGGCCTTCAGAATAAAGCTAACACTGCTCTGAAAATTCTTCATGTATGATCAAATCAAAACTTCTACAAATCAATATAAACAAGACAAAAGCAGTAATACTTAGGCCCAAATGTAAGCAACTAATCAGTTCCATCAACCTCGTTTATGAAGACGTAAACATAGAAATTGTAGGTAGTTTTAAAATACTTGGAGTTATTTTCACACAAAATATGCTTTGGGACATGCACATAGAATCGATATTAGGCAAATTAACTCGTGTAGTTGGCATGATGGTGCAGCTGAGACCTCTTTTACTTTACAGAATCAAGGTTCTTGTTTATAACACCCTATATTTCCACACTTTATTACTGTCTGCTCGTGTGGGGTACCACCTCACGCGCGAATCTAGAGAAGATACATATACTTCAGAAAACATTTGTGCGAACTCTATTTAATTTACCTTACAATGCCCACACATCAGACTTATTTCCGAAAGCAAATATAATACCCGCGTTTAACCTTTATAATTACAAGTTACGTTAAGCTTTCAAACGGGAGGTAAAAGCGAATTTAAAGTTTCTTCATGAGTTATCTAATCTCACCAGGAACACACATTCTTACATCACAAGGTGTACAGAACAGTGGAAGGTGGTCACTCCGCGAGCCCATCATTCTACACAAAAGATATCATACACACTACCAACACTTTTAATTTAGTTTCAAAAATGAAGTATTGATATTTATAGATCTGATGTACGAGCTTTATGTGAACATTTTGTCACTCACTCTTTCTTAAATAATAGAAGAGCGTTTTTGAGATAATTTGTGTTGTTGCGCTCAGTTTTTGTGCATATTTCACATATAGTCAATTGCTATGTATATATACCTCCTGTTCAATCACTGTTTGCCTTGTAAAGGAGGCTGTGGGCTCTAGTCAAGTCGCTTGCCTCTAAAACACTTTCACCCTCAGTATCTCCATCACTGATGGAAGCAAAGAAGTTATTATTGTTGTAATATCACTACTTGGGAATATCTTACCACTCAGCTTGGCTTGGCTAAGAAAAAGGCTTGGCTAGTACATCACCAAAGCAGTTCGACAAGAAACCATGAAAGCACAGTGCTATTACTAAGGAAATACTTCAACACTTCAGACAATGTGAGCCACCAAGAACATTGCCTTGATATAAAGAAAATATTACTTCTTTACAGGTGCAGCCCCACTTGTAATCTGCTTCTCACTAATGCCGGCATATAATCACTATCCCGATCACCCACACGTTTCCGGCCTGTTTCCAGCATATGACTACATCCTTGATGCAAGTAGAAAATTTTTTATAACAATGTTTCACAGCATTTTCCGCATTACCACTGCATGATTGGATACACTGACCGGTAAGCCTTCTGTGGCACTAAAACAATTGGTTGCCAGTCCCTACAAAGGAACTCCGCAGTGGCAGTGGTCTAAACACGCGCAATAGTGCTTCCAGAACAACAAGCACTGGTTAAGAGGGCCATAACTTTCTGCGATCCAGAGAAGACAATAGGACTTGTAGGAGATGAATCTGCATACGGAGTGGGTGCTGTGCTTTTCCACGCAATCAAAGGAAACGAAAACCCAATTGTAACAAGCATGTAACGTCCCCCAGGGCATATTCGTTGGCCCGCCAGGCTCGGTGGCCTGCCAGGCTCGGTAGGCAACATTGGTCACTGCACCGCAATAAACAACGACGACCACAGCTGCTCGGTGGTAGTCATCGTTCGTCGCCACCACGTTGCAGAACGTCTGTCTAACGGAGGGTGCCTCGAGCCTCTAACGGAGGAACTCGAGGACACCGCCTTGACCACCTGAGACAGGACTGGGTCCCGGCTGGTCGCTTGAGATATCGCAGATCTGGAGAGCACCTCCGGATACGCGTGCTCCAGCATGAACACTTCAGCACGTTTCGAAAGAGCATGAGGCACCTCTGGCAGGGGCAGGCGGCTCAGGGCATCAGCTCCAGTATGCCTCCCGAAAGTATGTCACAATATCAACAACTTGGGCGCTCTTCCAGTACACGCGCTTACCGTTAGGCGTGGCCTCAGCTCCGGCCATATTTCAGAGGGAAATGGACAACCTCTTCAGGGCATGAGGTACGTCGCGGCATACTTGGACGACATCCTGGTTACTGGCAGCGACGACAAGGACCACCTGCAGAACCTGCACAACGTCCTGGCACGACTGCAGGACGCCGGTCTCAAGCTCAAGCTGGAAAAGTGCGTTTTCCTGGCCCCCAGTTTTGAGTACTTGGGACATGTCATTTCCCAGGCAGGCCTAGCACCGGCTCCCCGCAAAGATGATGCTGTGCCTGTGCCCAAGGAGCCTAAGCCCTAGAACAAGAAGGAGCTTCAGAGCTACCACGGCCTCATCAACTTCTACAAGAGTTTTCTGCCGAACCTGTCGGAGCATCTACAGCCGCTCCATCTTCTGCTTCGAGGTGGTCAGCAATGGGTCGGGAAGGAGGAGCAGGACCGGGCCTTCCAGCGCAGCAAGGAGCTAATCACCAAGGCTCCAGTGCTGGTACACTTCGACCCTGCCATACCTGTCGTCTTGGCTGTAAATGCATCGCCGTACGGCGTGGGAGCCGTCCTAGCACATCGGGACAAGGATGGCCAGGAACGCCCTGTGTCGTTTGCTTCTCGTCGGCTTCATGCTGCAGAGCAACGCTACAGCCAGCTGGACAAGGAAGGCTTGGCCGTCATGTTCGGTGTCGAACGCTTCCACCACTATCTGTGGGGCCGCAAGTTCGAGGCGGTCACGGACCACAAACCGCTATTGAGGCTGCTGGGGCCTGACAAGGCCGTTCCCATGCAGGCATCTCCTCGAGCGGTACGCTGGGCCTTGAGGCTAGCGGCTTACATTCACCAGCTGGTTTATCGTCCGGGAAATGACCTGGGACCTGCTGATGGCCTGAGCCGCCTGTTCCTGCCAGAGGTGCCTGATGCTGTTCCGGAACCTGCTGAAGTGTTCGTGCTGGAGCACGCGTACCAGGAGGTGCTATCCAGATCTGCGGTATCTCAAGCGACCAGCTGGGACCCAGTCCTGTCTCAGGTGGTCAAGGCGGCGTCCCGTAGGGAGAAATCGGTTCACCAGGCTTATAGCCACAAGGCCGCCGAGCTGAGCTACCAGCAGGGCTGCCTACTGTGGGGTTCCAGGGTGGTGACCCCACAAAGTTTTTGGTCCAGGGTCCTGAAGTTGCAGCACGCGGGTCATCCGGGTGTGGAAAAGGCCAAGAGCGTGGCCCGGTCCCATGTTTGATGGCCAGGCCTGGACCAGGACATCACTCACATGATGCACAGCTGCCAAATCTGCCAGGAGCATCAGCGGGCCTCACGTCATGTCGAAATCACCTCCTGGCCATACCCACGGAGACCCTGGTCCTACCTGCATGTGGATCTTGCGGGACCCTTCAAGGGCCATTACTTCTTGTTTGAAGTGGACGCCTTTTCGAAGTGGGTTGAGGTCCTACCTCTCGCCACTCCATCAACACGCGCGAACATTGAAGCGCTACGACAGGTCTTCGCCGACCAACTGTTGCCGGACGTCATCGTGTCCGATAATGGTCCTGCTTTCGCCAGCACAGAGTGCCTGGCCTGGCTGACGAAGAATAGAATTTTCCGGATGATGGTTCCACCATTCCCCCTGCTTCAAGCGGTGCAGCCGAGCGGGTGGTGCAAACCATCAAGGACAAGCTCAAGAAGAACCAGACCGGGGATTTCAGAACGCACATTGCCCGGATACTGCTTCAGCACCGGACCACGCCCCACGATGTCACCGGCCGTGCCCCCTGTGAGCTCCTGCTGGGTCGTATGGTCAAGACTCCCTTGGATGTCCTGCCTCCGGACCTCCGATCCACAGTGCTCCTGAAGCAGCTGAAGCAGAAGCTGGCTGCTGATCAAGGGTGGCCTCCCGGGCCTTTGCCGGAGTCGTGAGCTCCAGTTTTTGCCAGGAACTTCCGTCCTGGCCCACCCTGGTCCGCCGGAGAGGTGATGTCTCCTGCCAGCGCCTCATCGCTGCTCGTCCGCATGCCAGACGGGGCCACGTGGCACAGACACGCCGACCATATTAGGCCTCGCCTCAGGACCTGGCCAGCAACCTCGACTGCCCCTTCCGAGTTCCAGCCCGCAGGAGCACTAGCGGTAGCACCAGTCGCTTCCAGAGGAGCACCGCCCACCTCGGAGGCGGCAACCGTTGCCAGTGGTGCGGCGCCCGTTGTGCTCGTTTCGAGCCCGTCACCACTCACAAGGCCGACCACTGCGGACCCTCCGGATGGAGCGAGGCTGTCTTAGGCAGTACTCGACGTTGCCACACCCGGCCCGTCAACACCGGTGTCCAAGCGGAGTACTCGATGCGGAGGCCGCCGGACCGTTACTCGCCTGGATAGCAGGCACCGTCGGCCTGGCTAGAATGGAGGCAGAGCCTCGTACTTTGAACTTGGATTTTTGTTGTCGACAAACAAACTGGGAGTAAGGGGTGTAACAAGCATATGACGCCCCCTCGGGCATAATCTTCGTTGGCCCGCCAGGCTCGGTAGGCAACATTGGTCACCGCAGCGCAATAAACACCAACGAGCACAGCTGCCCGGCGGTCAGCCATCGTTCGTCACCACCACGCTGCGGAGCGTCTTCCTAACGGAGGGTGCCTCGAGCCCTCCCTCGTTCACGAACCCGGGCGGATCGTGACACCAATAGCATACACTTCGCCAAAGCTGAGCAAAGCAGAGACTGGGTAGTCACAGACAAAAAAAAAGAAGTGCTCGCCATTGTGATAGTATTGTCACACTATTCTACAAATATCTTTATGAATGATAGTTCACTATATACTCTGACCATCCGCCACTGAATGAACTACTTGAACACAAGCCAATTCCAGCATTAATAAGCCAATCAAGTGCAGTGCTGGATTCTGCTGCTTGCTGCTTAACAACATAAATGGGTAGACGGGAAAGACTCTCGCAATCATCATCATCATCAGCCTGGTTAGTACCAACTGCAAGGCAAAGGCTTCTCCCATACTTCTCAACTACCCCGGTCATGTACTAATTGTGGCCATGTTGTCCCTGCGAACTTCTTTATCTCATCTGCCCACCTAACTTTCTGCCGTCCCCTGCTACCCTTCCCTTCCCTTGGAATCCAGTCCGTAACCCTTAATGACCATCGGTTATCTTCCCACCTCAGTACACGCCCTGCCCATGCCCATTTATTTTTCTTGATTTCAACTAAGACGTCGTTAACTTGCGTTTGTTCCCTCACCCAATGTGCTCTTATCCCTTAACGTTACACCCATCACTCTTCTTTCCATAGCTCGTTGCGTTGTCCTCAATTTAAGTAGAACCCTTTTCGTAAGCCTCCACGTTTCTGCCCCGTACGTGAGTACTGGTAAGACACAGCTGTTATACACTTTTCTCTTGAGGGATAATGGCAACCTGCTGTTCATGATCTGAGAATGCCTGCCAAACGCACAGCCCATTCTTATTCTTCTGATTATGTCAGTCTCATGATCCGGATCCGCGGTCACTACCTGCCCAAAGTAGATGTATTCCCTTACCACTTCCAGTGCCTCGCTACCTATCGTAAACTGCTGTTCTCTTCCGAGACTGTTAAACATTACTTTAGTTTTCTGCAGATTAATTTTTAGACCCACCCTTCTGCTTTGCCTCTCCAGGTCAGTGAGCATACATTGCAACTGGTCCCCTGAGTTACTAAGCAAGGCAATATCATCCGCGAATCGCAAGTTACTAAAGTATTCTCCATTAACTCTTATCCCCAATTCTTCCCAATCCAGGTCTCTGAATACCTCCTGTAAACACGCTGTGAATAGCATTGGAGAGATCGCATCTACCTGCCTGACGCCTTTCTTTATTTGGGTTTTGTTGCTTTCTTTATGTAGGACTACGTTGGCTGTGGAGCCGCTATAGATATCTTTCAGTATTTTTAAATGTGGCTTGTCTACACCCTGATTCCGTAATCCCTGTATGACTGCTGAGGTTTCGACTGAATCAAACGCTTTCTCGTAATCAATGAAAGTTATATATAAGGGTTGGTTATATATTGCGCACATTTCTCTATCACCCGATTTTTAGTGTGAATATGGTTTGTTTTCTCGTTTAGTTAAGCACTTGGCTGATAACTCATTCTTCACACGCGCACAGCACGGTTTCCGCAAACATTTGTCCTGTGAAACACAACTGCTTTCGTTCACTCACGATCTTCATCTTATTCTTGATAAAGGTTTACACGCAGACTGTGTTTTCTTCGACTTTGAAAAGGCTTTCGACAAGGTATGTCACAAACTACTCATTTTTAAGCTTAGTAAACTAAATCTTGACCCTAATCTGTTTGCATGGCTAGAGCACTTTCTTCTTAATCGATCCCAGTTCGTTGCATTTAATAACCACTTCTCTACATTTAGCCCTGTTGAATCTGGCGTTCCTCAAGGTTCAGTGTTAAGCCCTCTCCTTTTTTTAATTTATATTGACGACTTACCCAATGAAATTTCTACTAACATTTATCTTTTTGCCGACGATTGCGTTATTCTTCGTGAAACTTCTGACGCCGATGATGCTAACATTCTGAAAAACGACATTAACGCTGTCTGTAACTGGTGCGACTTGTTGTTAATGAAACTAAAGACATCTAAGTGCAAAACCATGCGTGTAACCCGCCGTGAACTTCCTCTTCCGAACTATTACCTCAGTAATACTGCCATGGAAGCAGTTACATCCTACAACTACCTAGGTGTCCATTTAACCTCTACTCTTTCCTGGTCTTTACGCATCGACAGAGTAATCAATAAAGGTAATCGCATGTTGGGTTATATCTGCCGAAACTTCTCTTCCGCTCCGTCATCATTAAAGTTAATTTTGTACAAGACGCTAATTAGGAGTAAAATGGAATATGCTTCGTCAATTTGGGACCCATATGCTGAGACACTAATCCAGTCTCTCGAACGTGTTCAAAATAATGCCTTGCGTTTCATCCTGAGCAATTATAACCGCACGGCTAGCGTAACTTCTATGAAAAACATCCTCCAACTTCCACCACTTTCTGCTCGTCGCAAATGCTCTCTCCTGGCTTTGTTTCATAAAATATACTTCCGTAATTCATATGTGCGCGATAATCTTATTTCATCCCCAACCTGCATTTCTCCTCGCATTGATCATCATCACAATGTTGGAGTTTTGCACTGTCGCACTAGAGCGTGCCACGAGTCTTTTCTTCCTAGGACGTGTCAAGAATGGAACCACTTTCCCGCCGCGTTGATTGCAATTGAAGACCAAGCACAATTTCGTACGGCCATAATCAACACCATCGCTTCGGGCTTCACATGTCTATGACTACATCACTTGCTGCCATCTTTGCTTTCTTTGTTATGTAACCTTTTGTTTTACCCCACTCCCCTCTGTAATACCTTGTGGTCTTGAGGGTATAATAAATGAAATGAAATGAAATGGTCTATTGTTTAGTAGCCTTTTCGGAATCCTGCCTGGTCATTGGGTTGACAGAAGTCTAAGGTGTTGCTGATCCTATTTGCGATTACCTTAGCAAATACTTTGTAGGCAACGGACAATAAGCTGATCGGTCTATAATTTTTCAAGTCCTTGGCGTCCCCTTTCTGATGGATTAGGATTCTGTTAGCGTTCTTCCAAGATTCTCGGACACTCGAGGTCATGAGGCATTGCGTATACAGCATGGCCAGTTTTCCTAGAACAATCTGCCCACCATCCTTCAACAAATCTGTTGTTACCTGATCCTCCCCAGCTGCCTTCCCTCTTTGCATAGCTCTCGAGGCTTTCTTTACTTCTGGATTTGCGTGACTTGTGGGATTTCAACTTCCTCTAAACTATTCTCTCTTCCGTTAGCATCATGGGTGCCACTGGTACGGTATAAATCTCTATAGAACTCCTCAGCCACTTGAACTATCTCATCCATATTAGTAATGATATTGCCGGCTTTGTCTCTTAACACATAAATCTGATTCTTGCCTATTCCTAGTTTCTTCTTCACTGCTTTAAGGCTTCCTACGTTCCTGTGAGCACGTTCAATTCTATCCATATTATACTTCCTTATGTCAGCTGTCTTACGCTTGTTGATTAAATTCGAAAGTTTTGCCAGTTTATTCTAGCTGTAGGGTTAGCTTTCATACATTGGCGTTTATTGATCAGATCTTTAGTCTCCTGCGAGAGCTTACTGGTATCCTGTCTAACGGAGTTACCACCGACTTGTACTGCGCACTACTTAATGATGCCCACAAGATTGTCGTTCATTGCTTCAACACTAAGGTCCTCTTCGTGAGTTAAAGCCGAATACCTGTTCTGTAGCTTGATCCGGAATTCCTCCATTTTCCCTCTTGCCGCTAACTCATTGATCGGCATCTTATGTACCAGTTTCTTCCGTTCACTCCTCAAGTCTAGGCTAATTCGAGTTCTTACTATCCTACGGTCACTCCAGCGCACCTTGCCGGGCATGTCCACATCTTGTATGACGTCAGGGTTAGCGAGAGTTATAAGGTCTATCTCATTTCTAGTCTCGCCATTCGGGCTCCTCCACGTCCACTTTCGGCTATCCCGCTTGCGGAATAAGGTATTCATTATCTGCATATTATTCTGTTCTGCAAGCTCTACTAATAAATCTCCCCTGCTATTCCTAGAACCTATGTCATATTTCCCCACTGACTTGTCTCCAGCATGATTTTTGCCTACCCTGGCATTGAATTTGTCCATCACTATAGTGTATTTTGTTTTGACTTTACCCATCGCCGATTCCACGTCTTCATAGAAGCTTTCGACTTCATGGTCCCCATGACTGGATGTAGGGGCGTAGACCTGTACGACCTTCAATTTGTACCTATTAGGCTTCACAAGACCTGCCACCCTCTCGTTAATGCTATAGAATTCCTGTATGTTACCAGCTATATCCTTACTGATCAGGAATCCGACTCCTAGTTCTCTCTCCGCTAAGCCACGGTAGCACAGGACGTGCCCGCTTTTTAGCACTGTGTATGCTTCTTCTGTCCTCCCAACTTCACTGAGCCCGATTATATCCCATTGACTGCCCCCTAATTCTTCCAATAGCAGTGCTAGACTCACCTCACTAAACGTTCTAGCGTTAAGGGGGGATGCTAGGCTGAAAGGACAACTTTTGAAGCACTCAACCAATTTTTATGAAATTTTCAGTGGTAGTTGATCTTGTTGTCATTGGAATATCGTGCAAATATCAGCACCCTAGCGCAACGAGAAAGAAAGTTATAATTGTGAAATTGAGCAATCTTGTATGTCAACTTAGGAAAAGTATGGTTTACAACATAATGAAAATATACAAATTATTTGTGATTAGATCTGTTCTAGATGGTTCATATGCAGGATTTTTTAAAGATGTCATCACTCTGAAAAAAGAAGTTTATTTTTTTCGCTGTAGGTACAGGTCAAAGATCTGCTAAATTATATATGTTGGGAAAAATTGAGGCATCTGAAAAGTATTGTATCTTGTTCCTCACAAAATTTCAGTCTAGAAGAAACGTTGGAAGCAGCATTTGGATAGCCTTTCCTGTCGGCAATGCTATCATGCTGATAACGCGCGTGCCGTTCGTTACTAGAAAGTACCGGGCTCGCAGCGTTAAAGAAAGGAAACGCATCAAGGCAGATGACGAATATTGTTGTGTGGCAGAAGGGGCCCTCCAAAGGGTGTAAACTGTTCTTAGAGTGTTTCTACTGCTCAGATAACTACCGTACTTGGTGAGAAGATTCCTTATTAAACAAGCACTTCAGAACAACTCAGAATAAAAAACACATTTTTTTCACCGAAATTGGTATTTTAGCCTCGCATCCCCCCTTAAACGATGCCATTTTCAGATTGCAATGGCGGCCTGTCCGGACCCAGGGATTCTTAGCACCCTCTGCTGCGTCACAGGTCTGACCGCCACCGTGGTCAGTTGCTTCAGCTGCTGGGGACTGAGGGCCGGGGTTTTATTGTTGTATTCATATAGGAGGTTGTGGGCAAGTACTGCACCTGGCCAATGCTGCTCTGGTGAGGGAGTGCGTTACCGGTTTTGGTCACCGGGATCAGGCTGCACTCCAGGCCTGTTTATGCAATTTTATCAACACGCGGATTTTGTTTATCCGGTGGAAAATTGCGCGGCACCGGGATTCGAGCCACGGTCCTCTTGGACGCGAGTTGGATGCTGTACATCTACGCCACCGCTGAGCCGCCACTCTCACAATGTGGACACATTATTACAGCTTCTATTAAAGAACGCAGCTGACGTCAGTGACTACGTGCAGTTTTTCTTGGCAAAAAACGAACTCCCACCATCAGCTGTAGATATTCGCAAGGCAACGAAGAAGGACCTTGTCCTACCAAAGCCCTGCTTCTTTACTTTAAATAGGTGGCCACCAAAAGTGGTTGACAGGAATGTATCAGCATAGTTTTACTAGCTGCCATGAACTATCTTTAAATCAAGAGTGTGTGACCTGAGGAAATCGCGTCATTGTGCCATGTGCACTTATTTTACCTGTTTTAAAGTTGTTGCACAAAGGAACTTCCATGCGTGACAAATGAAAATGCTTGCGAGGAGCCATGCGTAGAGGCCCCAGCAATCTTTGCACAAAGAAAACACTGTCCAGATCTGTGAAGCCTGTCAATTTGCACCACATATGATGTCCCAAGTAGGCCCAATGCTAGCAAACGATGGGAAAGAGTGCACATGACTTCACTTTCGCAAACTCGTGTTGGCTGTTAGTCTTGAGAGATGCTTATTTCAAACGGCTACTGTGCGGTCATGTGCGTGAAACAAAAACTACAGCAGAAGTAATGGTGCAAGAGCTACGAACCGTATTTGCGAGTTTTGAACTAATGGAAGCTGTCATTTTGCATCGGCTCAGTTCTCCGCATTCCTTGCCTCCAATGGCACACACCATCTCCCTTGTCCTTTTTATTTGGTTTCTAACGGGGCGACAGAACGTTTGTGCAGAAAAACAAAGCAAATCGGAGACCATGGAAGCAGTGCACGTTGATGCAGCACTGCAAAAATATTTTTGTTCTCGTACAGAAACACAACTTGTGCATCGACAGGGGACGTCGGCTCAATTGTTTTAATGCTTAAGCATTCTTTGGTGAGTAGACCAGTAATATCTGTCTGACCCATGATGCCTTATATCTGCGAAATAAATGCATAATTGGTCAAGTTACATCTAATCATTATAATAATGTAAAAGTAGACGATTGGTAGTGATGGGTATACCATATTTACACGATTGTAAGCCGACCTATTTTTTTTATTTAAAAATCTGAAATGGGAGAGGAGGATCGACTTACAATCGAAACCGAAACATGGCACCGCCAAATACGGCGCGACCAAGGAGATATCAGGGGAGCTACAACGTAGTTACAATGTTATGTTTGCTCTATGGCACTATCCGTAGTTTTCACTATCTCGCGCGTTTGTTCGCTTTTCAGAAGGGTTTTTCAACATTTTTTTAGAGTTACAGTACACACAACACTCATGGGGGGTGTCCATAGTCGATGGAAGTGCGGCTGTTTCATTCGCGGCGACACCCCCTGAACGGCGGCGCTTGCAGGGAGTATCGATAGTTGATGGAAGAGCTGACGCCGCTCACGTGTTTCTATTTCCCTGCACATTCTTGCCCTGTAGCATGCTGCAGCTGTTTGACGCGTTCGACTCGACTGCCGGCTACGTGCTGCTTCCATGCTTCCTCAGTCGTCATGAGTGCTCCACGGCCACCAAACATTCGGCCCTCGTTCACAGCAGCGTTCAAGAGGGCTGCCATCCTTTAAGCCGAAGAAACAAATCGCTTCGCAGCGGGCCGCAAGTTCGATGTTTCTGAACGGATGGCGCGAGAGTGGCGACTGCAGCGAAGCAAAATTTTCACCTGTGACGGCAAGGGAAGAATTTCCCACAGGCCGAAGTCGGGACGCTTTCCCGAGCTGTAGGCGAAGCTTGCGGGGTACGTTGATGTAGGCGAAGTTTGTAGGGTATGTCGCGGGTACGTCGCTACCAATGAAGTGCGACATGGTCATGAAACAAGCCCGCATGTTCGCCTTTGAGGCCCTACTCCGAGTGGCTGGCGGCAGAAGACCGCGAACTTACGCCAACATGACCTGTCAAAAGAGCCTCCCTGACGGCTGCGTGTGTTTGGGTGCATTCGGCGTAAGCTGCCGTTCCACAAGATGTCGTGGTGCGGTCGTTTGTCAAGTGTGGAATTTCGCTGGACGACGACGCACTGTGGGACCGTAACAGCGATGACGATGGCAGAACTAGTGAGGACGATGGCACAAGCGAAGACTAGTAGTCCAGTGACCATGCAAGCTACTAATAAATTTTCGTTATGGAATGCGCCCTTGGGTACGCTTTTTTTTCCTGTCACGCGATATGGGGGGAGGGGGAGGTCGACTTACAATCGTGTAAATACGGTACATGCATAAGCTAGCTAAATAAGTAAATAAAAATGAATTAACAGCCTAGCCAAAGAATGCTTACACATTAGTAGATGATTCTAAGAATTTCTGTACCAGTTTTAAAGTGGGCCCCAACAGCACGCCTTAGCCTACTGCACCTGGAGTCTACATATAGCGATACCACAAATGGCAATGTATCGGTTATAACGATGAGTCGAATTCAGGATCAACTTATGCATTAGGGCATTGAGAGAAAAAATGCATGCAGGGTCCTGCGTATTTTGCTTAATGTGTTCGAAAAAAGATTTTGTATTTATTGCTATAGTGTTGTTGCTGAAATTTTGCAGAAGGATCACCTTTCGGAGTCGACGTCGTTCGGTTAATTGCCTGGTTAAAAAAACACAGACAAATTTGCCTTCGATTATGGTGGTGCTAGCTGATACCGTGACGGTGAAAGCATAAATTTGTGTCGCCGCCTGCCGGCAGCCGCAGAGAGCAGCATTTCAAAGGAGGCTGCTACATGCATAGAGTTTCCTACAAAAATTCTTGTAGGAAACTCTATGGCTACATGTTCCAGGAGCGCGCGACACACAGCAACCCCATAGAGTTTCATACTATAATTACTAGAGGAAATTCTGGCGCTAGTATCCATGGGAGCTGCAAGCAGGGTGGTTCAGCCAGCATCTGTCAGTCATATTCAGAAATTCCTTATCATCCTCTACTGTACCTTCTTCATGGAAGTTAGCCAAAGTGCTCCCTCTTTATAAATCTGGAGATAAGCAGTGTTTGACGAACTACAGACCAATTTCACTGACGTCACAGTCATGCAAAATGTTGGAACACATCATTCATAAGCACATCACGCTCTTTCTGGAATCAAAAATTTACTGTCTAACATGCAACATGGGTTTAGGCGTGGTTTTAGCATGTTAACGCAGCTAGTTGAGTTCACGCATGACATTTCATTTAACCTTGACGTAGGCAACCAGGTTGATGCCATTTTTATAGATTTATCGAAGGCATTTGACACCGTTTTACATTCTAAACTTATTGCTAAACTTAAGGCTGTACTGAATAATCCTCGTTTGGTTAACTGGATTTTAAGCTTTCTCTCATTTCGCTCCCAGTTCGTCTCTTACAGTTCGACTGACTCCGCTACTGTTGATGTGACCTCAGGTGTGCCCCAAGGCTCCGTCCTTGGGCCGCTTCTTTTTTTATTATACATAAACGATTTGCCACTTCACTACTCTTCTAACATCCGTCTCTATGCTGATGACTGCGTTCTATATGAAGTGATTAAATCTTCTAATGATCATTATCGCTTTCAAGAGTCGTTTTCTAGGTTTTGCGATTGGTGTAACACTTGGCAAATGAACATTAATTTCAATAAAATCGTTCTGATGTCTTTCTGCAACAAATCTTCCCCCTCCCTTTTCAGTTACTCGTCCAATGGCCGTACAGTAGATAAGGTTTCTGAGTATAAGTATCTTGGTGTCATGTTTACGCATAACATGTCATGGTCCAAACACATTGACTACATATGCAGCAAAGCACTAAAAAATTAGGTTACTTGGGGCGAACGCTAACCCGATCTCCTAAAGACACAAAGTTACTAATGTATAAATCTCTAATCCGCCCTGTTCTTGATTATGCATCTGTAGTTTGGAGCCCGCAAAAGCAGATAGAGATTAATAAACTAGAGGTTATACAGAAAAAAGCTGTGCGATTTATATGTCATCGTTACGATCGAGACTTTTCGCCCTCTTCAACACTTTCTTCCTTGAACCTAAACACGCTCTCTTCTCGTCGCCGTGTCCAATCATTAAAATTCTTGCATTGCATTGTCAATTCTTTAGTTAGGCTCTCAAATGATAATTACATTAACTTCGCGCCGGGATCATCAACGAGAAGTCATCATGACCTAAACTTAATACCCTACTACGCACGTGCTAACATGTTCAAATTCAGCTTTTTTCCCCGCTCAATCGAAGACTGGAATTCATTACCTGGATCCATTCGCTCATGCTCATCCCAAATTTTTGCAACCTCCATCCCAGATGCATAATCATGGGTATGGGTATGGGCATAATCAGGCATGGGTATGCCTGGCAGCATTTGTATAACTTCTTGTGTATTCTTTCATCAGTGCTCTTTTGTAAAAGTGTTCACTTGTGTTTACCGCTGTATACTCCAATGTATTTTCTGTACATTTTTCTTAACCCACTCCTGCTATAGCGCAAATTGCGCTGCAGTATGTATAAATAAATAAGTAAATAAATAAATAAATAAATAAATAAATAAATAAATAAATGGGAATGATGCGCAGTGCATGAAAGTACTTCATTTTAAATAATTAAAGAAACATTATTAAAATTGCCCGATGGCAGGACTCGAATACTGGACTTGCAGTACAGAAGCCCTATATTGAAACCATTGCACCATGGATGCATGGACAAGTGGAACCACTCCAATTAGCAGCAATTATGTGTGCTTGCAGAGTCTTATTGCCTTCTGCATTAAAAGAAAGTATGGGTTGCCTTTAGTTTAGGCCAAGATAAAGCGTAATAAATGAAGCCTCAAGCACGAAGATCAGAGAAATCCATGTACTACCCATCACTCCCATGGTTGCTGAACTTAGCTCTAGTAATTATTGTAGGAAACTCTGTGGGCAACCATACATGACTGGCTGCTCTCTGTAGCTGCCGGCAGGCGGTGACACAGCTTTATGCTTCTGCTGTCGCGGCAGCAGCTTACATTCCCAAAAGCGAAGGCAAATTTGCACTTTTTCCTTCAAAACCATGCAATCAACTGTTGCAAGTGTTACACTGAACGACGCAGACTCCAAAATGCGATCCTTCTGCAAAATTTCAGCAAGTGCAACAGTAAAGGCAACATCTTTTTTGAACATGTTAAAGGGACACTAAAAGCAAATATTAAGTCAAGCTAAAATGATACATAAGTGCTCTAGAATCTCTAAGGCGCCAATAATATGGCGAAGAGAGCCTTAATAATCGAGAAATTGACATAAATGCAGGACATGAATGGAGACTTCCCCGGAACATTCAAGTACTTAGCCGATGACGAAAGCACTCGTCAGTCAAATTCTGTCATTTGTACTCAACCACTCGTTGCAAAAAAAAAAAGCATCCTTGTGTTTTATTATAATACGAAATAAAATTCGACTTGTTCAGCTACATTTCATATTCAGCAAAAAGAACTCACTGAAATTACCCTTGAGAACGACGTGGGGGGTCAAAAGGTTTCATTTTCACTAGACTCCGCGCCGTCCACATTTAGGCGTTTCACAGTACTGTCGTCATTGCGTAGAGCTGCACTGGTTTTGCTGCCTCGTGAAACTCGCACAAACTGCAAGTAGCAGAGAATTCAACTTCCATGTGATGTCGCGGGATGCCCGAAAGGTCTATCTATATGGGCCTCTTGTGCTGCAGTTTGAGGTATAGTAGCGGCGCCTAGTGGCGGTGCGCAAAACGCGAAACCACGCTGCGAGCTAGCCGCTGGCTATTGGCCTCGAGCTCCACCACTGGATAAGCTGACGCCACCGTCGGCGTGACGTGCTCGGAGGGATCACGTGGACATAGCGGCCGCGTCGGCTGCTTCGGGCGCGCCGAAGCGAGCTGAAAACGAGTTTGAATTCCCTCGTACGCTGCGGTCCTCATTTAGTGGCGAAATTTTCCCGCTTCGAGTGTCTCCTTTACAACGCTTCAAAGCACTACAATAGGTAGTGGCTGCATTTGAAGGCGCGCAACATGGTAGGCTACTGCTCGGTTCCGCAGGGCCGGACGCACGTAACGGAGGCCGGTGTCAGCCTTATTCACACGTAGCCGCAGGACAAGAAGCTGCGTGAAGCTTGGCTTGCGAAACATAAAACCAGTAAACAGTCATCGGCTACAACTCGGGTATGCAGGAAGCACAGACGGCGAGGAAGATTTCTGCTACGTCGCCCGGTCTGCGATGTTCTGAAAACGCGCACTGAGACGCTCGCCCGAGTCCGCTGCCCGACTAATGTCATGACGGTTTGGTCTATGTACTTGTCGATGCTATAGATACTCGCAAGTTCAGTGGAGTGGAAAGGCAGCGGTAAGAAGCACATTTAAAAAAAGCATGGCATATGGTCATGTTTGTGTTATGAATTAATGCACTGGATTACAAAAAAGGAGCAGCGGGAAATTGCACGCTGAAAACACCGATAAACATACAGTGCGACGCAACTCGGGAAATAATATTGAAAGGTCAAAGAATTTAGAAGAAAAAAAAAAGATTGAATCGTCGCGACGGGATATCACAGTAGGCGTCGAAGTCTCTACAATGAAATTATTTTTGAACAGCTCTGATAGCGCCCACGCAACAATGGTTGCTTGTATACTGTCAAATTTATGCTCATATTCTGCTGCCTAAAGCTCATGGCGCGGTGCGAAAACGCGCGCGCGCGGAGAGAGCGAAACAGTGCGCGGACAAGCATGCAGACGGCAGTCGGTCGCTCCGAATCTGCGCGATCGCTGCATTGAGGCTTCGTTCTATTACGCTCCATTTAGTTCTACAAACACTATAAGAACATATTTCACATAGTTTGCTCTCAGCGTTTACCTACCTTTCACGCAAGAAGCCGGTTCGGGAGACTCCATCGCGGCAACCGCACGCAGTGGCGTTCACTGTACGTATTCGGTAAGGAGATAGCGTCTGTAAACGATTGTGTGCTTTCAGTTTTCCCAAGATTATTGTTTAGACAGGAAGAAACTTCTCTCGTTTCGAAAGTACTTATAGAAACGTCCGGGAGAGCTCGCGCGCGGTGTTTTCAGTGAGCGCTGACAACAAAACCTATGAGGAGCGCGCCGCATGATCCCTCATACTACGCCAGCGAGGCGCTTCCGATAGATGGCGACTCCGTAACTCCTCGCCGCCAATAGTTTAATGAAAACGGACTCTCCGTGAGACGTAATGCTGGAAGAAGACCTAATCGACGACGCCGATCCGGAGAGACCTAACTCAGCCTCGAAAAAGCGTCACCGTCGTTACTTCTGCGTAGTATGCTGCCATGAACAAGAAGGCCTCAATCCCAACAACAGATTCTACCGTTTTCCTTCAAGGCCTCACGAAGCGGAGCGTCGGGCGCGCTGGATAGCTGTAGTTCGTCGCGCTGGGTAAGCGAAACTTCGCGCCATGCTGACTGTTTCGCCTGTCTTGAAGCTTGCTTGATTATCTGCATTCTAAAATTCGGTCTTTTGCATCTACAGTCCCGACGGCAGACCGACGTAGCAGCAGGTATGGCTGGTCATTCACGATTCGAGATCCGGCCACAGCGACAATTAACAATTCGACTGGCGCGAAGTTGTGAAGTGACCAGGTGTGTGCAAATGACCACAAATGGTCGGTCTGATTCGGTGACAGTTCACTACCCCACTACGAGCAGCACAGGTTAGAGAGTTAAATGTGCTCATCCTTGACCTCAAGCCAGCACGTTGAGGCAGCGCAGCAACGTAGTATTGATTGCAGCACATCGATGTTCGAGCGCTATCATTAAAAGCTACATCAAGTGAGCTGCGCACGAGCTCGCGCTGCAGTACGATTCGCACGTACGTTACTGCGAGCTCATATGCATTGCATCAGTTATTTATCAGTTGCTAAAGGGACACATGGCCGCTACTACAGTGCAGGTATAACTACTTGTCTAGCGGCATGCAGTTAACGAAGATTTCAGGAGGCCCGCCGCTTCGCGGCATGTCGAAAGACCGCTGCCGTTGCGGCGCGCACGATCGTGCGCTCGAGCAGTTCTGTACACATGATGTCTGCTTACCGCTGCTGTGAATTCATTTATAGTAAGCATTTCCTCGCGTTTATGCGCCTGAATCGAGCAGCCTGCAAACGTTACCCGAAGTTCAACTTCGTACGCGACTCGCTTCACTTGCGATTGACACCGCGCTAAAACTTCGCCGCTTATTTCTTGAACAGCGTACACGTATTCGGCGTTGCATAATTTCTTGCCTTTACGCAGCGTGCAACCCCTGAAAAAATCTTCGGTGCCCGATATTCGCTGCAAGCCGTGGTACAACAAAACCGAATGTGGCGAGTCCATATTGTAAACGTGCTTTCCGAAGCAGACGACCGATCTTGGTACTACCCAGTTCAGGACAGAAGGCGCATTTTAGCACCATTTTTGTCTTGCTTTCTTTGTGGCGAATGGACGTGCTTTTCGGGGCTCCGTAATATAAGTTTTCGGGGCTCCGTAAATCATAAGTTTTTGTGCATGTTTTGAGCTTGCTTCTGTTTTTTATTTGCTGGTTTTTTTTTTTCATTTAAATAGTAATTGGGGGGTTTTCCTTTTCTTTTCTTTTTGTCTCTCCTATTTCGGGTGCGCGGGTGTGCTTCGTGTACATTTGTTTTGCAGCATGATTAGAGCGCCCTTTCGTGCCACGTGTTCCAACACGTGCAGCCGGGTGGGACGTTGAGTGTTTGTAGTCTTTAAATAGTAGCTTGGAAGTGACAAGACAAATAGCTATTAGTAGTTTTACTGTGCATATGTTTCGTAGAAAAGTGAGAGCGTGGCCGCGTGGTTGAGCGCGTGCGAGAGCGTGTCATACCTTCGGTCTCCGCGGCATTGATTGTTTTTGAAACAGTGGTGAGAGTAGCTTTGCAGCATTTTGAGGATTTGGATCCTGTGCGTATCGTTTTTTTCTAAAAGGCACGTGCTCTGCATTGATATAGTATTATAGTATTTGCAAAAATCCGTGCAATACATGGCGAGAAAGCCGGTAAAGCAGGCAGTAAGGGGGGGTCCCTCAAGGCGATGAGGAGACGGGTGAGAATGGAGAGGGCGTCGAATCAACCGGCGCACAATGTGATGTCGATACTAGGCTGCAGAAAATGGAGGCTTTCCAGCAAGAGCTTCTCACACAGGTGCAAGAGCTCAAAAATGAGCTAAACAGGGAGCGTGAGGCACGGAAGGTAGTTGAAAAGAGACTTGAAGCAACCGAGGAAAAGCTGAACAGGGCGGCCATTGTCACCGAGAATGTACGTGACAATGGACCGCAGACCCCCGACGCGACAGGCGAGGGAGGGTCAGAGAAATACGTGGAACGCAGGCAGGGTGATGAAGGGTTAGCTGGAAAGAGCAGCACCTACCTTGAGGCCGCTACGCGGAAAAATCAGGCGCCCAGGGGACAATGCCTCTTGTCGAGTCCGAATCACGCGGAAAATGACAAAAGGAAGCAGGGAGAGGTAGGAGAGAGTGAAAGGGTGATTATCGCTGGCGAATAAAACCTGGCTAGGTGCTCAAAAGCAATTGTGGTGAGGGTGAAAGGCGACAAAAGAGTGGCGGTAGGGACATTTCCAGGGCGCACACTGAGTTCTATCATGGAGCGAGCAGAAGAAAACCTCGCGGAAAATGCACACGTGCGCAACCTCGTCATAGTAGCAGGTGGGTTAAATGACGTCCTAAACAGGAAAGGGCCAGGGCTAGCCCAGCGCTTGGCGAAGGGGGTGGACGACTTGCGTGAGCTATATCCTCAGGTGCAGATCGTGGTGTGCACGGTCTGCACCCACGATCTGACCCACGATCGATGACACTCATGTGCAAAGAGCCGTAGTGGCTGCTAATGAGGCAATATGCAAAATGAGCCGAGAGAAAGGCTTCGAGGTTTTGGAAGTAAACAGGGAAGTGAGAAGTTGTGGTGGTTTTAAACGGGACGGGATCCACTTCAATTACAGGCTAGCACGAGAAGTGGGCTGGCGACTTGGTGGTCCCGCTGTTGCTTTTTTAGGGGGCCCGCGGGCGCTCAGGAGATCAGAGTAGATAGTAATGAAGAAGGTTCCCTAGGGGAACATGAGAAGAGCATCGCCGTCGATAACAGAAAAAGGAGGAAAGCAAGAAAAATAGCTCGCCATGCCATAGGCTACATAAACATGCAGGGCGGCAGAAGAAAGGAAAAGTGGGCCGAGATTGAGGAGAAGTTACACAGAGAACAAATAGGGGTGTATGCGGTTACAGAAACGCACCTTAGAGACTCAGAAGAGCCGCCAGTTATTGAGAAGTATTTTTGGGAAGGGTGCGAAAGGGTGGGAAAGAAAGGGAGGCGGAGTCGGAACGCTCATCCATCAGGGAGCCAACTGGAAAAGAATAAATTCACAATGTCAAGAGCACCTTTGGTTATCAGGTACAATGAGTGCGAAAGAAACTTGGCTGGGCGTTACGTATTTGTGGACCGGAAAAAATTGCACAGAGAAGAATAAAGAGTTAGTGGAATGCATATATAAGCGCTGGTATTAAGGGTTTCGGGAGTGGTGCTGAAATTGTCCTGTTAGGGGACATGAATGCCCACATACAGGATTTAGATGGCTATACCGACGATAACGGGAAGTCAATGCTGGACCTTTGTGAGCAACATAACCTCGTGATCGTGAATACAGGGCTTAAATGTGAAGGACAGATCACGTGGGAAGTGGGAAACCGGCAACCGACCATTGATTACTGTCTGACGACAGAAGGAATTTATGATAAGTTGAAAGAAATGGTCATCGATGAGGAAGGGTTTAACAACATAGGGAGTGACCATAAACGCATCATCTTGAAAACGGGATATGTAGTTGGGAAAGAGAGCAAGGAGAGCAAAATGGCCAGTCCAAATTTGAACGCTGAACAAGTGGCAAATACAGTCACTAGAGTTGAGGAAGAACTTGGAAAATGGCCAAGTAAAGAGTGGGAATATGGTGAGCTTCTAAGTGTAATAACGACAAAAATACTGAAAGAGAAACAACATGTTCGTTAGAAAGGAAAAAAGAAACCGAAAAGCTGGTGGAACAAAGAGATACGAGAAGCGATCGCCGAATGACAGAAAGCATCTCGAGAGCACAGGCAGGCAAAGAAGGCGCACTTGCCACAGGATGAAGTAACCAGTAAATGGGAAATATACCGGGAGAAAAAGTCTATGGTTCAAATACTGGTGCAAGCTAAATTAAAAGGTGAAAGTGAACGTTGGTTGTCAGAAATACGTGAGAAAAAGAAGACCGCACCTAGAATATTTTGGAACCACATAAAATTATTAGGCAGGAAGTCAACAATCATACAGCAACATATCCTAAACGAAGATGAAAACAGACTGGAAGGAGAAGCGGCAACAAATTACATCCGAAAAGCAATAGCCGAATCTTTCCAAGGCAATGACGAAGTTGTACTTGATGAAAAAAAGAGCATGAAAGAGACCCAAGTGGAAAAGGAGCTGGTGCTGACAAATTTAAACTGGAAGAAAGCGCAAGAGAAAATTCCTAAGCGCACAGCCACAGGGCTAGACGGGGTTCCCGTTAGGCTGATAAATGAACTAGGACCAAAAAGTAAGGAAGCTCTGATGAAAGCAATGGAAAAAATTTTAAAAGATAGACGAATACCAGACAGTTGGCGACAAAGTAGAATGAATTTAATTTATAAAGGTAAGGGGGAGAAAGGCAGAATTCACTCGTATAGACCGTTGACCATTACATCGGTAATATAAAATGCAGGCAATCAAATTAAAGCTTCAAGCATGGGCAGAGAATAATGGCATTTTGGGAGAGCTTCAGAATGGCTTCAGAATAGGTAGGCGTTTGAATGATAACTTGTTTGTTCTTACTCAGTGTATTGAAATCTCAAAAGCGGAGAGCAGACCGTTGTGTGTGGCCTTTTTACACATTACAGGAGCCTACGACAACGTCGACCGCAACATTTTGTGGGATATTCTGGAAGAGGAAGGCTTAGGTAACGATTGTCTACAGCTTTTGAGAGAGATTTACCTAGAAATACCGTTTGCCTTGAATGGGAAGGGATGAGGAGCGAGGAGAAAGTTCATATCAACAAGGAACTGAGGCAGGGGTGCCCTTTATCCCCGCTGCTGTTTATGATGTACATGGTGAGGATGGAGAGGGCGCTAGAAGGAAGTAATATTGGGTTTAATCTCTCGTACAAACAGGCGGGTACAGTAATAGAGCAGCAACTCCCTAGTTTATTTTATGCGGACGACATTGTGTTGCTAGCTAACAAGCAAAGTGATTTGCAACGTCTGGCTAATATCTGTGGACAGGAAGGCAACAATTTAAGTTTGAAATTTAGTGTTAGAAAATCAGGTGTTATGGTATTCAATGAAAACAGTGAACAGACAGTGGAGATACAGGGCCAAGAAATACCTCGGGTAACAGAATATAAATACCTTGGTATATGGATAAACGAAGGCACTGGATGTATGGAAGCACAGGAAAGAACCATAACAGTAAAGGGGAAGAGAAATGCAGCCATAATGAAAGCACAGAGCGCTATGGGGATACAATAGTTACGAGCTGCTCCGAGGTATGTGGAAAGGTGTAATGGTTCCAGTACTTGCTTTTGCAAATGCGGTTGTTTGCTATAAATCAGGGGTACAATCAGGACTCGATGGGAACCAAAGGTCAGTAGGTCGCCTCGCAATGGGCGCTCACGGGAAGACTACAAATGAAGCTGTGCAGGGTGATACGGGCTGGACTAATTTTGAAGTCAGGGAAGCTCGCAGTAAAATTGAGTATGAAGAACGGCTGAGGAATATGGAAGAAAGTAAATGGGCTGGGAGAGTGTTCAGGTATCTGTACAGGAAAAACATTGATTCACAGTAGAGGAAAAGAACTAGGAAGCTTACCAGCAAGTATTCGGCCTGTAGGGTGGACAACACAGCAACAAAGGTCAAGTGGAAAGTCAGAAAGGCTGAATTAATCTCATGGGTGGCGGCAATAGAAAAGAAACCTGCCATGAGTAACTAGTTAAGAGGAAAAAACGAAATCAGGAAAGATACCATTTATGATAACTCAAAGGGAATCTCATTACTTTTCGAAGCGAGGTCGGGATGCCTTAGAACACGCACCTATAAAGCGAGATATAAGAAGGAAGAAGACGCATGTGCTTGCTGCGGTAAAGCTAGGGAAACTACGGAGCATGTTTTATTAGAATGTGAAGACCTCTACCCAGCGGTCGATTTAGGCACCACTGGCCTCCTGAAGCCCTTGGGTTCAGAGGGAGCAGAGGTAAAGCAAACATGTCCGCAATGGACATTAGTAAGAGGCGATTGCAGGGAGTCTACCAACCGGGAAAACCGGGAATTCTCAGGGATTTTGAGTAGTCTGGAAAAACTCAGGGAAAACTCAGGGAATTTGTGCTTCTATCAGGGAAAATTGGCTGCAAATTTATTGAAAGGGAACCCAAAGTCACGGTAATGCTGACCCGAGTAACAGAGAGGAATCGTAACGAATGGTCTTTGACGCCGCCTCATTGTCTGGAGGAGTTGTCAGAGCACAGTCAACGAGCGATTTTCCGGACGCTAGATAATTCGGACGGCTTCGCGGCACCTGTACGTACCCCATAGGGTGTATAAGAACGCTGAAATTTCGGGCGCAAGAACCCTTCGCCGTCAAATTTCCCGGACTTTCTGCCGTGACCACAGGTCCGAAACGGCATTAATAAAAGCCACAACCTCCGCCATTTTGATAACCTCGCCGCCTCGAACCCGCATACATGCACGCAGATCCGCTGGCAGCCGTAGCAACTACCGCAGCAATGCTAGGCTTAGCTTAAGCTTCTTGCCGTTCTGTACCGTGTTTTTCATTGAAAGAATTCGCCGCTATCAGCAATGGCACCGACACTGCCTTTGTGGTCATCGCGACTGGCTTCGAAGTTCGGAAAGCACGGCGCGTTGCATAATACCGGTTCCCGAAAGCTAGCTTCGCCTCACTGCAGAAGTGTTATGCTGTGAAGCATAACAAGTGTGTGAAGGGGCAGCTGGCACGGGACACAGTATGACATATATTCCTTAATTATACACGCGTACACCGCCATCTTCTGTCACAGTACGAGCACCTATATGCCTAATTAGTGTACTGGCAGGCCTTCAGAACTTTTTCGGGCGTGCCTGTGACGATTTGAACCCTTAAGTGCTGTGAAAGACATGCATTCATTTTTTTTTTGACGTTTTGTCGACCCCTAGGGAGTCTGAAAAATCGGACGCTGACTGCACAATTGTCCAAGAGGATGCTTCAGATAGTCCGTGTGGCGAATACGCAGCCTAAGGAAAACAAGAAGACAAAGGACTTAGGCATTGAGAAACGAACGGGGAAGGAAGCACGCTGTCGCTTTTTTGAGGGAGCTTGCACCCGAAAAGCATGCAGTGTTGGCGGACACGGAGATGCAGGTGTCCGTCACCCAAGTAAAAGAAAAAAACTCTTTAAAGCAGTGAAACGCAACACTGAGGCCTTGTGCTTGGGCTGAATATGTCAGGACAGTTGAGGTTGACTTACCAGCTGTTGCGAGAGAATCTAACTTGTGATAAAGTTCGGGCTGCATACCAGTTAGCTTGCTATCAATCGATAGAAATAGCTCATAGTCGAAAATATTCTGTATGCATCTTTTTTTTTATTCGCATTTGAGAATGTTCGACTCTGTTTGCAATGGGTTTTACTATTTTCCTTCGAAGATATTTTATTCGCTATGCATTTTACGAACCCCTCCCTTCTGTTTTCTTCTTGAATAAAATGAACACTACCCCTTACTATTCAAACTGGATTAAGTTGTTGCTGTTTTTTTTAACATGCTTACTAGAGAGTGACACCATTGGGCGACATGATGTACGGAGCCCGTCTTGACATAAAACAAAGTTCTGTGTCACTCATGAAATATTGCAAAGGGACTCAGGGAAAACCTGGAAAACTCAGGGAATTTGGAAATATCAAGTTGGTAGACAACCTGGATTGGAGGATTGGTGGAAGAAAAGTAGGGAAACGACAAAAGACTGGGCACAAAAGCACAGTTCGAATAGGGGATCAGAAAATTTGGACGTGGTAGTTCATAGTGTTTTTTTTTTTCATTGTTTAACCTAGGTAGGATATTAGGCAGTATAATAGCAAGAGCTTGGTCGCGCAACCCACCGCCCCGTTCCAAAGGGGACGCTCATAACATCCATCCACCCATCCTTCGCAGCGCCCCCTGGGCAATGCAAGAGCCCCATAGGTGCTGTGTGGGTCTATGCCACTTGACCAAAAAAGCAGCTGCAGCGGCGAATCCACCTCTCTGTAGTGGCTCGGTACCACCGTCTGTCGTGCACCATTTCACTCACCGACGGCAGCAAAGGGTGGTGATGGAGTTGCAACGTCACCACTCCTCCAGTTGGGCGGCGGGAAGTTTGAATTGCGGTAAAGGTATTTGGACCATTAAGATGCAATATTCTAGTAAACTAAGTCTTTTCTTGGCATGAAACAAGCTTTGCGAGGTTTCTGGAGGGGTATTTGAACAGTCCACGTCGAATTAGTATTTGCCTTTAGTGTTTCTTTAAGCGAAATATGCAGGACCCAGGGGCTCCGGAAGTATATCTGATGTGTGTCGCATCGTGTAGTTCATCTCTCTACCTCACTCTCTATATGTATATATATAAAGAGAAAGCCAGGTCCGTGCTTTCCCTTTCCGATTTTCACTACGGTCATTCTGTGAGGCAGAACCAGGCGGTATAGGCAGAACCAGTAGAAAACGCACATTCCAAGCTGCACAAGCAATGGGTTAATGATTTAAATCATGCTTTTCTAGGAACAGGCTTACACTGACTTTTGTTATTTTCTTGCTTTTCATGGTCATGGTCTCGGATAGGGGCAAGGAAAAACTGAGAACAATAGGCATCCTAAAGTTGTGGTGCTGAGACATGCTCCTGCAAGAGCCGCAGAATAAGAGCGCCAGCCTTCCCCTCCTTGAGAACCGCTTCAGGACAGAATACACGTTGAACCAGACAAAAACAGGCAACGTTCTCGACATAGCTAAAGCACCTATAAAGAGTCCCAGACGTCACAAGCTTCCAGAAAATTTTTCGTTTGTTGAAGGGAGCACCCTCTAACTAATCAAATGAGTCGCTAGCTACACAGGTGAGAGGAGTGCGGGAGCGGGACGGTCGGAACAGCCTTCAGTGGGGACGAGAGCCCCCACTGCACCTCACCCCCCCCCCCCCACCTCATTTCCGGAAACCTTGGCAGGACCCTGTATATAGTATGACTGCATATCGAATACAGCGATCTAAATTTTGCCTTCGGAATTTCCACAGAGTCTGAGCTTGACATTTGTGTCGCTCTTTAAACGATCGAACGATGGCGAGACGGAGCGAAAAGTTTGTCTAGGCGAGTTCGTATCTGCCGCCGTTAGCGCGCGTTGGTAGCGAAAGCCATGCTGCGCATCGCGAGTTCACGAAGCGCGCCGCATGATGACGCCTGCTGCTTCGCGTCCACGTCGCGCTTCACGCGCGCCCAGAGGAGAGAAAAAACAATTGGGCCGTATGTCCATATGGTACATCCGTAGAATAAAGAACCAAATTAGAGAAGGGAAACTGTACCTTCCGCAGTGGTTCGAAAATAAGCAGCGGCAGCGCATGGAACTTAGGTGGACGCCAGATGGCGGAGCTCAATCCGGAAGCGGAAGTGCACTTTTTTGTTTGTTTGAAGAGCAAAGTCCAATATGGCCGTTTTTTGCCAGTCGCGTACGCTGGTATGCGCCGTGCTTGCCCTGCCGGCTATGCGGCATGCCTCAATGCCTTCGCTGCCGCGTAGCTGGTGCGTTATAATTGCCAAGAGCCTCTATTGACGCCCATACAAACAAGCCACAAGTGAGTGAACAGAACGTGCGACTTCAATGGCAGAAGACAAGCAGTGTACATTCTCGTGCAATAGCAGAAATAAAATTTGCATGTCGAGATACGCTGGAATCATTGACGCGAGCTCGTAAACGGCTCACCGTCGTCGTCGCACGTGGTGGTCAGGTTAATGAGCGACAACCAGCAGCGGAAACATCTTGGACAGAGTGGGCCACCTGTTTGCAGCGACAGTCGCCGTTAAAGATGCCCAAATTGCATTGCGAAGCAATCGGGCGACGCAGGCATCTGCTGCCGCAGCCTACACAGCGACATGGACTACCCGGCATTTTAGCGTTAACTCATTTCCAACCTGCACATTTATTTCCTTTCGAGGGCCGCTAATGTGTGGCTCCCACTTTGTGTCCCACTTTGTCTTAATGTGGACAAGTCGCTTTTGTGGGCATCACCTTCGGCAGCCATTCTTGCAGGCCTTTCCACCCATACGGCTATCAACTTCATACACTTGGAACCATGTAAGCACATATGCTGGTCTCCGTTTTGAGCAAATTATGGCCGAGGTAGGCCACAAGCACAACTTGCCCATGGCTGCAGCAGGCCAGAACGAACGAGGAGCACCAGTTACGGTGTGTGTATACTGGGAGTCTATGTCGCTTTGCGGACTGCAGGAGCAAATGCTTACCTCGAGGGACTGCTTACCAAGCCCCCACATCTGAAAAACGTAACACAGTTACCACAACCAAGTGGGGCGGCAAAACCAGATTCTGCAATCAAGCACTTCAGTGTAGCTTGCGCAAAGACCCAGGCTATCGAGGAAGAAGAGCAATCATCAACGAGACTAGGAATATGGAAAATGAGAAAGCTTGCATTCAAGAGAGAAGCCACTCTGCTCTGCAAGCATTGAAGGTTAAAAACATCAAGTAAAATGGTGCATAGCACATGGTGCATAGGTTAATGCAAGACACATGACGATGCTGCATCAGCTATTTCAGGAGAGGAATTGTGCATGACAACATACACTAGAAGATACTGCTACATATATGTTAGGCTACTAGACAGTGACTGCTTTTAAGGATCAGCGAAGAATCGGTTGACCTTTATGTTTAGATGAGGATGAATGATCTCTAACAAAAATGGGCAATGAAAAAGCTTGCATTTATAGAAGAAAAATTACACTTGGCACAAATGGAATTGACATGGCTAGAAAGCTGATTAAGGGCAGACTGACGAAACTCGATCTTTTGGCCAGCGTCGTCCGTGCTTGGTCAGATGTTGGAGGTGCATCTGAAGACGAAGAATTTCTAGAAAGTCCTTTTTGAGTTACTTGGACGACTCAGCCAAATGTCCATGCTGGTGGAATGGTGGCTGAAGCTCTTTTCAATCTTGACACAGTCCTCTGCAGACTTGATATCTCATCCATATTCTTCTGCATGCGCTTCTTTGTTCGTGGTGTAAAAGCCTTGCAAATTCGGCTACAGCCCCTTCCTGTTGGTGCAGATAGGAGCTCCTGTGATGACCAAGATGTGCTTGGCATAGACTCTGTTGGGGCAGAACGGTGACACATGAGATACAGCACAGATTAGCCAAACTCATGTGTGTTTTCCTTTATGTTCGAACCAATTATACTGAACCATAAATATGAACAAACATTCATATCTGCTGCAAACAGCAAGCCAATACAGCATATATCAAACATCTTTATTTCTGAACCATGTGTTGTTTACCTTGTAGTAGTAGCCAACGTCCACACAGCGACCTTGTTGCAGCAGGCAGCACCTCCTGTTTAGCGCGTGGAGTGTGTTGCTTTATACTGGTGCCGTCCTCATTAGTGCATGTCTGGAACATAAATTTTGACTGAATCAGAAATTCAAAAGGCAAAATTTTGCAATATGAAACCCAAAAAGGTGTGACATATATATTGTAATGGTTTACGACTACAGAACACATGCAAATGTACACTGTCTGTTCTAGGATGCTTAAGCAGCATGTTAAATAAATATTGTTATTGTCCATAAAATTTATGTCTGCCTAACTAATGCATGACAACAGCTTAAGTATTATTAAGATCACAAGTGAGAACATTTGTGCGTTCATTTATACACTAGAAGAAATCACACTGCTGGTTCCACAAGCAAATGCATGAAAGTCATGAAGCTATTAGAATTGATCCATTATTTTTCTGCACGAACGCGATGCACCGCTTCACTACTGCAAAAATAAATGCCCTACGGTAAACCAAACTGAACAGCGAGAACATTTGGAACCAACAAGTACGAAATATGGGTGAATTATCATGCTTGCAACTGTTTAATACAATAAATTCTGTAGTTTCACTTCATTTCATCAAAGGATTATTCGGTTTTGTGGACGAAAGAAGTTTCTGGCGGACTCGAAAAAAAAGTTTAATATGTATATTGATAAGGCTACTCAGTCACCTACGACAACGGCTACAATAACATGAAAAATGAGACGCCCGTTCCGATATTGCTCTTTCTTTCCTGGTTGTGTGTGTAGAACGACAGCCTCGCAAGTACAGGTTTATTTAGGAAACATCAACTGGAGATCCTGACTGCCCATATGTAATGCAGTATCTAGTTCGTTAACTTGTGCCCGCCTGGAAGGTAATAACACGGGTATTATATAACGATTCAAGCAGCGGTGTTAAACGACTCACCGTTATTGCCGTTGTCAGTCGCAGCAAAATCCAGCTCCCGTTTTGATGCAGACGTGTTCCGAATGGCTCACGACCGAAACCCAACTTCCGGGCTTACATGTCCGCTTGCAAACACGTAAGTTCACCCCAAGTTAAATAACGTGAGACATCGAAGCGCAAGAAACTAGTTTTAGAAACAAAGAGGCAACCAGTCTGAGTGTACGAACGAATTAATCCGTGCCGCCGTGCACTCGAAAATACCGGTAAAATAATTTTTAAATCCAGACCAGAGGTCACGTGAAAGATCGATGATGCTGAACGCTATTTGCGTTTATAATAACGAAGAAACAATAAACTTACTAACAAAGGGTACAATATCTAATTAGCAATGATAATTTTGCCCTGTTTTTTATGTAACAAAAATGCTTCGATAATTGTAAGAGAATGTTTGTAAGATAAAATTGCGCTTATTACGACGCCTCTACCGGGAAATGTTGAAACTAACGTAAGCATCCCGAAGTTATTCTGTTACGGTGGTTTTGTTAGCAGCGGCGCGCGGTCGATTTTTTCGCCCTCTGTGGCCATTTGTTCAACTTGAGAGTGTGCTACCCCGGTACATCCCTGAACGGGAACTGTGCAAGATATGCGTAGCATTCTATGGGCATCGGCGTGGTGCCGAATGTGTTATGCGTGTTAATGATGTGTGTGGAGGCTTATGCTGATGTAGTATGCGTTATTCATTTATATATGCGTGCGGAGTACGAGCAGAGCAGTGCACATGCTTACATTGCCGAACATACACAACCACCATATAATGCTACGCATATATTCAACAGTTCCCCCGTTTAGGGATGTTCCGCTGAGTTGTTTTCGATATGCCGAGATTACACGTTCATGTTGTCTGCAAGCTACAACCTGTCGTCGACGTTGCACAACGTACCGAAGGGGTCGTCTGTGACCAACTTCTTGGAGTACTTGGTTCGTTTGGCTTCAGCTTGCTTCTGCTGATGTGTCTGCTGCTGGTGCTGCTTGATGCGCGCTCGTCGTTCGCGTTCTCTGTCAGCATTTTATAATAATAATAATAATAATAATGATAATAATAATAATAATAATTTTATTTCTGCCTCAAAAAATACAGACAGGGGGAGCTGCAGAAGAAGCTGTCGTAAACAGCTTGACTCGGCCGCAGCCCCGAAATACAAAGCAGCAGCGACAGGCAATCGCATCGCAGACATGATGGCTTCATGATAAAAAAAAACAACAACATAGCAAGAACATACGAAGATTAAACAACATCTTATCTGCACTTACATGTGCAGAAACCAAGTTGCTTCGTCACTAGCAGGATTACACTTAACATAATCGTCAAATAACATTAATCAAATAACAGCACAAATGACAAAGAATAATGGACACAAGAACAAAGAAAACATCCTACATTAAGCATTAACTATACCTAATGATTATGCAGTGGCACACTCCTTTGCATATGAATTGCATATGGCACGTATATCTCGTTGGGTACAGGTAAACAAGTTGATGTTAGCAGATTCGTACGCGTTGAGTAGGGAAGGAAGTGTGTGTGGAAGGCGCTCTTTCCCGGTATTGATGGGTGCTGTTGGCACCAACCAGTTTTTGGGGTGTCTGAAAGGGTAACTCTTTTTATTTTCTTGTAAGTTGGCTAGATGCCGAATGTTACTTATATTATTTCTTGTTTCTATTTTAAAACGAACGCTGAGCCGATACTGATGCAAATTAAAAATTTTGATTATACCAGTTTCAAGAAAAAGTTTTTGGTGGTTGTTCCGTAATTTGCATTAAAGACATTGCGAAGAAACTTTTTTTTCAAAATAAAAATTTTCTGTAGGCAGGACGGTGTTGCAGTGCCCCATACCAGCTCGCAATAGTTAATGTGAGAATAAAATAATGAGTTGTAGAGAAGCAGTTTAATTGGTTTAGGAAGAATGTATCTAATGAAGCCAATTGCGCCAGTTATTCTAGCTAATTGCTCGACAACTTGGTCCACATGTGCTGTCCATGACATAGTTGAAGAAAATACTACACCAAGACATTTAAAATGGTCAACTATTTCTATTTGTTTGGAGTTAAATAGGATACTTTTGTGAGGAGGAACCAGTTTATTTTTCGTCCTGAAGATTAGCGCTTTTGTCTTGCCCTCATTAACACGCATATGATTAGATTGGGACCATTTTTCCAGTGAAATCATCGTCGTGTTGCACGATTGTATCAGTTCGTGAATGTCATTTCCGGAGAAAAAAATGCTTGTTCATCTGCATATATTATGAATCTGGCATTTGGGTTAATGTTTAGAATGTCATTAAGGTAAATGTTGAAAAGTAGTGGTCCTAATATACTGCCCTGTGGGACACCAGAATAAACAGGTTTATGTATGTTAACCGTTTGTTGCCTTTTAGACAAGTAAGATTTTATTAGTTTTGCAGCCTGTCCTCGGATTCCGTAGTACCATAGTTTCTCTAGAAGTAATTCATGGTTTACAAGATTAAACGCTTTTGAGAAGTCGGCAAACATTCCAATCACAAAAGATCTGTTTTCAAATTGTGACAGAATATACTCTTTTTGTTCTAAGAGCGCCAGTTCAGTAGATTTGTTTTTTGCGCATAACTTCCCGTTGCTTCTCCGTAAGGCGTGCTCGTCGTTCACGTTGCTGTTCCGTCTTCCGTCGTCGTCTTTCTTCGTTCTGCCGGCGTTGTTCCTCTTCACTGTGTGGTGCCTTCTTAGGGCGACCCATACTGGCTGAATACTACCGTTTCGTAACGAGACCTCGGAGAAGCGCACGGGTGCCGCGCTCCCCCGCTACCTCTGTCTTCTGCATTTGTTTGACGCGGCTCGCTACGTGCTTGCGCTCGCATTTCCGAGCACATATTGGCGTGCGCCTGCTTTTCGCACTGGCTTTCAACAGGTTGCACACGCTAAAAGCGTCGGCTAACGCGGACGTGCTTTTTGCCGTGCGCTTACCGTGTAAGCACAGACTAGTGTGCACCTGCTTTTCACACTGGGATTTTAACAGATCGCTTGCTGCTCGCGATGAAAGACGAAGTGCGCGTCGGCAAGCACAGAAATGTTTTGCCGTGGCCTTACCATGCATGTAAGCACGCAGGAATGCCGGGAAACATACACGCAAAGGGACACGAAACTACGCTTTATTTTACCTTTACTTTTTGATATACCTGCACACTGGGTAGCGCCGAGCGATGGTTTCTAACAAGTTTGTGGACCCCATGACGGGCGCTCACACGCAAAAAAAGTAAATAAAGACCCGCCGTGGTTGCTTGCCCACGGGACACAGCGCCTTGGGCCAGCCAAAATAAAACTAAAGCGTCTACAACTATTTAGCACGGCTACAAGACGTCTTTGCGCACGTCTAGAAGACGTTCTGCGAAAGACGGCTAGAAGACGCCTTGTTAGGATGTCTTCTGCTTAAATCTTGCTCAGACGTCTTTAAAATGTCGTCAGAATACGGCTTGACAACGTTGTGCGTAAGCGTATGGAATGTGTCTGTGCTAATATGTTTTTCAATACGTTTAAAAAAGATGTTTTGGTGCTTTTCTCGGTACCTAGTATAAATACATGCACTTCTTAGTACCCTGTCATAGCGTCTACACGTACGTCACGGAAAAAAATCTTGGATACAGCATACAATTATTGCGGTAAACTCTATTGACAACGTTGCGTGCATAGGCCAATATCAGTGAAAACTTAAATACGCGAGAATGCACAGAGACCCGGGTATATATCGCAGCATTTTTTTACTGTCGCCCGAAGTGGCGATGTAAGAGTTGTCGGACGATCCCACCGCTGTCAACCACATGTAAGGGTCGTCGGACAATCTTGCCGCTGCCACCATTTGAAGGAGTTGAAGGTCGTAGAGAGGAACTCGGTGAACAGGATTTATTTACATTATTTACATTTTAGAGAAGACATACATCGACAGTCTAGCGTGACTACCATATGGAGCCCGCAAGACTAACATACAGCAAACAGCTTACGAGCACACAGCTCACGAGTACATTTCGAGCCTGACAACGAGCACGCAGCTCACTAGTACATCTCGAGCACGACAGCGAGCACACAACGAGCACGCGCTAGCAGCCAACAATCGCTGCTTATATCCTCTCCGCTCGACGTCATAGTTCGACGTCATTGAAGATGACCCGCCCTTTTGGAGGAGGCGGGCTCACATACACGTGTTGCACAGGTTTCAGTGCCGCACACACACACAGGTGTAAAGGTCCGGAGCCGACGTCAGAGGGGCTTCGTATAACTCTGCTCCGTCCCGGGTGGCACGCCGGGTAGCACATTCCTGAGCTGACCCCGCGCCACGTGGCTGCCGGCTATTCGTAGTTCTCTGAAGTGCGCCCCGTCCGGTTGGATTGGAACACGTGCAGCGGGCTGAAATAGCTGGCACGTTGTCACCCCGTACGGCCACTCCTAACAGCGACTGCACGAGTGTGGCGCCAACTCATTGGCGAGATATGCGCACTTTTTGTCACGACAATATGCGGGCTTTGCCTTGGCGTATCGGTTTTTCAGTGGCAACAGCCATTACGGATGTTGGTTGGAGCTAAAAAGTCGATAGCCCGAACGCGTAGTATAATCCCTGTGCATGCCATCAAACAATTCACAAAATACAATAACGTATTGTTTTACATAGAAAAAGCATTTAAGTAAATGTGGTGCTAATACTGGGAGATTGAACACGGTGTATTTATTCGTGAACATAAAAATACATACGAGCGTATAAATCAGCCCGCTTCAGCTTAAAAAAGAACAGGTCACCTTTGTGTGGAGCACGGCAGTCGCGCTTGATCGCGGCTCGTGACCTCAAAAATTACAACCGATCGCGTAGAAAATGGAGAGTAAAATATTCAATAAATTCAGAAAGAATGTGCCCAAATACCTTAAAACACAACAAATTAAACGCATCCTAACAGGCAGGTAAAAAAATGAATACATTTACCCGAGGAACAAAATACGGTTCAAAGAAGCCACATGGCAAAGTACGACCAACCGCAAAAGACTAGATCAGCTAATGAAAATCGGCATAAGTAATAAGCGCATAAAACAACATATTAAATTAAAATGAGAGCACACATGCACGTACGATCTTTTTTTATTTTGGAGAAGATAGTTAAATGACTAATTAAGTAACGCGACTGGCAAGCAGAAACTAAATTTACTGAAGCGCGGGATTCAGTGCCAGTTTGTAATTAAACTTGAAGTTCCGAGAGGTTAAAGGCGCTACAACCTCGCATATGAAAATTAGCAATATATTTGCGCCATTTATAAAAGGTAAGGCAGGTATCTGTCAGATTTCATTCGATTGCACTGTCATAGAGAAACAAATTGCGGCGCAAGCCACAATCATCAGACCAAATAGACGCTACGCATGTTAGGCAGATCGGTTTATCATAAGACGAAGGAAAGCAAGCTTTGTGTAAGTCGGACTAACACAGTGCATCTTTGATTTAGTCACTTCCTTTACAAAGGCACAGCTCTCAAAACACAAAAGCTCACATCCTGAGGTCACCGAATCAGCGAGTTTTGGCCTAACAAAACATGAAGGCACAATTAATTGTTCTGTATCATATTACAGATGTGACCATGCTTTGCACATAATTCATCGTTTCGCGACGACAGGAAAAAGAAAGAGAACCCATAGATAACCACAAGCCACCTGCAAACGCACAACACGCCTATACAAAGAACCTCACACTGCACAGTAAATGCAAAAGTGTCCGCAGCAGTACAGGCAATTCTCTGAAATGCAACACAAATACGTATCCTTTGCTTCGACGCGCAGCCGTGCCGAAACGATAGAATTAGCGCTTGCTCGTTCCAAACGCTTGTCGTAGCCAATCGCTCGAAGAAAATGCAAGTACGGTCACATCTACAGACACACAAGACGCACATTCGAGCACATCGGCCGTTTTGCTGATCTATTCAAAAAGAAGTATAAAATACGAAAAAAAAATCTATGGGCACTATGGGCAAATCCTCCCAATGACTGCCTATGTTGCTGTTGTCTGAACTGTCCTGCGAACGGGCGCCGCCGTGGCCGCGAGCGTGGGATGCAATCACAGCCATATTGCTGCAAGGTTTGTCGCCGATGTGCGCGCACCCCAACGAGCATGTCCGCGCTCTCCCACGCGCCCACTAGCACAGCGCTACCGGCATGGCGCCTCCTCTCCTTGCTCCCCTCTCCGGTGATCACCGCTTTCCTGCGTCCACCACGGACTGCGCTCGGACACTCATGAGCCACTGAAGCGCCTCAAAAAGCGAGAGTGAAGTGAACCATATCACGGCCGGCCTGGAATGGCGACTGGACGCGCCCGGCCGTGACCATGTATGGTTAACGGCGCCGCGTCGCTACGGCCCGAAGGGAAGGAGGATAAGGTGGGAACTTTGTGCTTCCCCTCACGCGCTGCGGCCCAGGCGGCATCTCGACGCCTCGAACTATCACGTGACGGAAAGCTGAGAGAAGGCGTTGCTTCACCTCGCTCTGCCTTTAAGTTTTCCCTCCCATTCTTTCGCCCTTTCACATCTTTCCGGCGGAAAGTGGAGTCCGTTGACCGGTGGAGCATAGGTGGAGTCAGTTGGACCGGATTGGCGCCTGTGTGGGTAGGCGCCTTTGTTTAAATTTAAAACATGCGCAGAGCAAGCTATCCATTTTTGTTGTTTCAACGCGTTAACCAACGACCCTTGTGGACCCTTGCAGTACGCGGCATCGCTTTGACTCGGAACGCGGATCTAGCCTCATCGATGCCTGCGTTTCGCCGACAAAAAAACTGAGTACCACAAGAAAGTGCCTTATTTGTGATAATTGCTACTGCGAAATATCCCTTGCATGGAGATGTCACGTTTGCGCGCCATGTTCGAAGGGTATACTGTGAACTTGTCGTGGTGTCCGATCTATAACCTTAAGAAATGTCATTTCACAGATAAGTGATCTTTTTCCGCATTGTGAGCGAATATTTTTCGCTTTTTCATATTTATCTCCATGATCCTGACACGCTTGCAAGATGTAGTGCTAGCAGACCAACTTTAATTCCTAATTGCAGTCATCCATGGTCTGTGCAATGCGTACGGGAGAGTTAGTTAGTTAGTAGTAGGGACATTAGGGAGATTTAATGATTCATGACGGGCTTTTCACATCGGGTGCTGTACGCATCCTGAAACTTCAAGGATTCAACCAATGTCGGTTGTTTCGCGTCATAAAACTGCCTTGCTTGCACTTCCACTGGCCCGCTATTTGCGCATTTAGTATCACGTACGCGATCAGGCAAACTCGCACACCCGAAACAATTTGTTTGGCACGTTTATTATTCATCAATATCTGGATGGCGCGGCAGCGCCGTTCAAAAATATCCCCGCCTCTAATGTAATGTTGCTGTTACGGCAACGTGTTTCGTTTCAACTTGCGCTCCTTGCCTGTGACACACCTGTTTTAATTGACGGTGCATTGCGCATTCAGTCGACCTACAGTCACGCTTCGAATCGTCTGACTGCTGCTCGGCATTACTGAATTATTGCGATCTTCGTGGCTGGCTGCTCATGGTTGCATTCTCGGGAGGAAGATGAGAGCTGACCACTTTGCGCATGATTTTCGTTCACAGCACCCATTTGACCCACCAATTGTGCTTGGGCTACGTTAATTGGCATCGGCGTTCGTACAGCAAGTCATGAATATGAATCTGCTCAACCTCGCGAGCTCATGATGACGAAACGTTTGGCGGACTCGTAGTTAATGAAAATGTCGGATTTTACGTGCCAGGATCACGATATGATTTTAGAGTGGGAGACATTTTGACCATCTGGGGCTCTATAACGTGCACCCAAAGCGCAGCACACGGGAGTTTTTTGCATATCGCGCCCATAGAAATGTGGTTACCGTGGCCGGGATTTAATCGTGCGTCTTCTAGGCGACCTCGTAGTAAGATCAGTTTCAGGGCTGCTGTTCTGCACAGCGGCTTCTTCCGACAAAATGCGTGTTAATAGTGCCGTGCCGACGTGCGAGCTCTCGTATACGTAATTACGGCTATCTTTCTTTGAATCACATGTGGCATGTAGCACAATTCTGCTTCTTGAGCTCAAGTACTCTGTGGCCGACAGTATTTGCACGAGAAATCAATAGATTTGACTAATTAACAATTTTAATTACCATTTAAACGACTTACTTTACGCCACATGTCGCAATTTACAAGTTCTAGCCGGTGTCTTTGAATGCCATCCGCCGTGTTTGCTAAGGGGCTATGGTGTTGGGCTGCTAAGCACGAGGTCGCGGGATGGAATCCGGACCGCGGCGGCCACACTTCGATGGGGGTGAAAACACCCGTGTACTTTATATGTAGGTGCACGTTAAAGAACCCAACGTGGTCGAAATTTCCGGAGTGCCTCACTAAGGCGTGCCTCATAGTCTGGCCGTGGTTTTTGCCTGGTAAAACCCCATAATCTGACTCCTTTTTTTGTTCGCTTTGAATGTGATATTCACTTTAAATGAGTTCTGAGGATGACTTCAATCTAGAGATATGCGTTCCCGGTATTTGCGACTAAATGCAATTGTGTTCCGTAAATTATGTTTCTTTATATGTAAAATGGGTTTTATTAAAGTGATAACGGGAACAACAGGCGCATCCTTATTTTAATGTGACAGCGCGTATCTCAGAAGTGCTGCTAGCTTCAAAATTTGCTCGAAGTGTATGTGCCTTGCGTAATCACTTGCTTCAGTTCGTGTATTGCAACATGTGCGCTACGGTAGTTAGCCCGAAAGGTAATTATGGAACTTTTGTTGATGTGTTAATTATCCACTTTGATTTTCAGTGTATGTACCGTCCGCGTCTTCGGCTAATCCAGCAGAATAAGTAACTTAGTGCCATATGTCATAAGCAATTTACTTTATCATAAGACATCCGATATTTTTCTCTAAGATAACAGGCTACTATAGTGTTGGGCTGCTGAGCACGAGGTCGCGGGATCGAATCCCGGCCACGGCGGCCGCATACCGATGGGGCGAAATGCGAAAAAATTGGCCGTGGTTTAGCTCTGGTTAAACCTGGTTGAATTGCGAAAGCAATATCTGCATGGCTGCGCTTGTAGTTCTGCCTATGGTGTAATTTGATGTTGGACTTGGTTTAGCTTGGACTTGCTTTCTTTAATTCGGTTATACTGATGTTAATCTATGTTGTCTATTAAAGACAAAGACTTGTTTCACGTTGCAATCTCTTTCTCTCATGTTTTCGCCTTAGAATTTAACTGTTCCGAAGCAGTAGAGCAACTAGATTCAGATGTAGACTCTTCGTCGGTAACTTCCATGGCGAGACTGATCAACCAACGTGTAGCGCACCGCTATATATCCCAGCGAAGCCGCCAAGGAGCGAGCGCAACGCGAGGAAGTCATCATATTATTACGATATGATCAAGCGATGCTCAAGAAACGAGCCACCGCCAGAAACATGACGAAGTTGGTCGGTGCGCTTGGCGCGAGCGAGTGTCGGCCTGACTGCCTGGGTCCAGTGTAAATAGCCTGTAAACAGCGTCTTCTGTCTGTGTCTTTCCACACGCAACATTCTGGTGGAGGTCAGCGATCCCCGTCCTCACCACGGAACTCAGAAGTGGTCGGCACACCGAGCTTGTCACCATGCCTCCCGGTGATGCGCCCACCTCTGCAACGGCTTCGGCTTGTCTCACTACTCCAATCGTCACGGTCGCCCCACATCGCGACCCAGGTGTGTTCTCTGGCCTGGAGGGCAGGATGTTGACGACTGGATCAAACTCTGTGAACACGCCAGTGCTAATAACAGGTGGGACCCAACGATTATGCTCGCCAATGTCATCTTTTATCTCGGCGGTACCCCACGCGTGTGGCACCAAACGCATGACGACGAGATAACCAGTTGGGACAATCTCAAAGAGAAGCTACGGGAACTGTTCGGCGACCCCATTGGGCGCAAGGATGCCGCGAGAAAGGCTCTTGCGTCTCGTGTTCAGTCATCTACGGAGCCGTACGTTTCCTACATCCTCGACGTCTTGGCTCTATGCCGCAAAGCTGACGATGCTATATCCGAAGCCGATAAAGTGCCACATGTTCTAAAAGGCATCGCCGACGACGCTTTCAATTTGCTTGTTTTCGGCAACGTCTCGACTATCGACGCCATCATCAAAGAATCCCCTCGCCTTGAACAAGCTAAGAGGCGCCGAATCACACACCACATCACGCGGCTACCCAACCCTGCTGCTACGTCGACATGTGAGCGTCGGCCACGTCAGACCACCACCTGTGACGATGTCACCCGTATTGTTCGCCACGAACTCGAGGCCGCCTGTTCGCCAGCTTTCTCAGCGACGCCTCCCGATCCACCAGCAACCACAATTGCGATGATGCAGGCCGTCGTCAGACAGGAATTTGAGAACATGGGTCTGAACTCCGTGTGTTCCACGTCTCAACCCAGCGTTCCCCAGTTCTCTAGCTGCCCTCCTCGTCCTCAGCAGTCTTTTTCTGTCACATCTCGCCGCAACCCGTCCGAATGGCGGACCCCTGATGACAGGCCGATCTGCTTCCACTGCGGTCGCATCGGCCACGTCGCTCGTCACTGCCGCCCCCGATGGCCACCACCTCCTCGGACATGCGCCGCCGCTTATCCCCGCACCTTTGGACCTTCTGTTCCCTATACTACCCGACCTGAACCCACTGCCGCTGGTGCTCCTGCTCCGAACATTCGCTACAGCCGCTCGCCCTCACCTCGACGCCATCAGTCCCGTTCGCCCCAACCCCGTCGCTTCTCTTCGCCGCCTATTGCCTCCCGAATCCAGCCGGAAAACTAGGCAGTGCAGCTTCTGGAGGTGAAGCTGCATTGTCGACCCTGCCCTCAAGTCCTCTGCTCACGTTACCGACGAACCGAAACCTCCTTGACGTTGACTACTATCCTGTCACGGCACTCATCGATACAGGAGCACATATTTCAATTATGAGGGCTGCCTTCCGACGACGACTGAACAAGCTCCTCACCCCAGCGCCGGCACGCGTCCGCGTTGCGGATGGCGGTACTGTGCCTATCATCGGCATGTGTACGGCACGCGTCAGCATCGCCGGCCGCCACGCTCCTGTCCTCTTCACCGTAATTGCTCATTGTCCTCACGACCTAATTCTCGGCCTCGATTTTATCTCCGCACATTCTGCTCTTATTGACTGCTCTTCCAGTACCCTTCGCCTTGAGTTGCCGATGCTCGCAGAACTTTCTGACGCACCCCACTGCCGCTTACATCCCACCGGCTTTCTTCGCCTGCAGCCAAAGTCAATAGCCTACATTGAATTGCTGTCTTTCCCACCAGTTCCTGATGGCGAGTACCCCGTCACTCCTCTGCCCGATTCCAATAAGGTATGACGTTACAGTGCCTCACAGTATACTTCATATTACTGGGAACCGCACTCGCATGCCTGTCTGTAACTTTGGAGTGGCAAAGCAAATTCTACCGCAAGGTATTTGCCTTGCCACCGTTGATTGTTTCGGCGACCAATACGTGGCAGCGTTATCGACCGATGGTTCTCGCGAGCTTAGCAGGCCCCTCGCGCCAGCCTCGGGTGCCGATCCCAATATAAAGAATATGGTTGCGACGGACCTGTCCTCGGCGCAGGCTGAAGAGCTTTGCCAAGTATATTATCGTCCTACCGAGATATTTTCGACATTGACGATCGCCCTTTAGGCCAGACGCTCGCGGTGAAGCATCGGATTCTTACTGGCGAGGCTACGCCTATTCACCGACGACCGTATCGAGTTTCTGCGTCGGAACGCCGAGTAATTCAAAACGAAGTCAACAAAATGCTCGATAAAAACATCATTGAGCCTTCTTCGAGTCCCTGTAGTGTTGGTTAAGAAGAAGGACGGCGCGTGGCGCTTCTGTGTAGACTACCGTCATCTGAACAACATTACTAAGAAGGACGTCTACCCGCTCCCATGTATAGATGACGCCCTTGACTGCCTGCACGGTTCCAGCTATTTCTCTTTTATTGAGCTTCGTTCTCGATACTGGCAGATTGCTGTTGACGATATGGACAGAGAAAAAACCGCGTTCATCACACCTGATGGCCTGTAACAACTTAAGGTAATGCCGTTTGGATTATGCAACGCCCCTGCCACCTTCGAGCGTATGATGGACTCCTTGCACCAAGGTTTCAAATGGTCCACGTGCCTCTGCTACCTCGACGACGTCATCGTCTTCTCGCCAACGTTCGACACTCACCTTGGGCGTCTCACAACTATACTTGATGTATTTCGAAAGGAGAAGCTGCAACTTAACTCGTCCAAATGTCGTTTTGGCCACCGACAAATTACTCTTCTGGGCCATCTCGTTGACGCTTCCGGAGTACAGCCTGATCCAGGCAAAACACGCGCTGTCCGAGACTTTCCGGTCCCGAAGACAGCTGCAGACGTTGGAAGTTTTGTAGGTCTATGCTCGTACTTTCGTCATTTTGGTCAAGATTTTGCGGCAATTGCTAGACCCCTCACTAATTTTTTGAAGAAAGGCGTAAAATTCTCATGGGGCACTTCTGAAGCTGCCGCCTTCTTTCGTCTCGTCACTCTTTTAACCTCACCGCCTATTCTCGCCCACTTCGACCCTGATGCCCCAACAGAATTGCGTACAGATACCAGCGGTTATGGCATAGGTGCCGTCTTAGGCCAGCGTCAGCGTGGCCAGGATCGCGTTATTGCTTATGCAAGCCGCCTCCTAGCACCATCGGAGCGCAACTATTCCATTACGAAACGAGAATGCCTTGCTGTTGTCTGGGCGGTTGCGAAGTTCCGTCCTTACCTTTACGGTCGCCCTTTTTCCGTAGTCACTGACCATCATGCTCTCTGCTGGCTCTCTTCGCTAAAAGATCCTACAGGCCGGCTTGGTCGATGGGCTTTGAGGCTACAAAAATTTTCATATTCCGTGGTGTACAAGTCTGGCCGCCTGCACCAAGACGCTGACAGCTTGTCGCGTTACCCTGTTGACGACTCTGACTCCTCTAATATCAACGGAGAGAACACCTGTTGCGCCGCCGCTGGCTGCTCGCGCGGTGAAGCAGTGGGCACGGACGCCCCATTTGGTGATCGCTGTGTCTGAAGGGGCAAGGTTCTGACTGGTGTTGTATAAGTCACGCGTCGCTTTTCTCGTCGCGACGACAGATTGGATTTTTACAAGCACTGCTCCAGGAGGGCGCATGTAACCGGCAAACGGAGTCCTCAGGAGCGCACCTGTGGTTATAATAAAGCAGGCGGCACAGGATTTGCAGGGCATCCAAGGTGTATCGCGGGGATCAAAGCTGGGAGTAGGGCGGCCCGTGCGTTGACGCCTCGGCGAGCATCAACCCACAGACCAGCCCTGGTTCTAGCTTTGGTGTCCTGGAGGCGCCGCCTATAATGCGAAATAATGACACGTTGTTGCAATTAGTAAAAAACACGATTGAATTCATATAATTACGTGCAGCCGCCAACTTGTGACGCTAACTTCAGCCCTACCGCGCCCCGCAACTTCTGCAACACCAGTCAAAACTTTGCCTCTGAAGGTACGTCGGACAGACTTTGTCGCGCCTGCGGCGCTGGTGCTCAGTAGGTCATCGTCACCAGCGGCCTTTCAGCCACTTGCCACTCTGCCTTCTAGATGTTCAATATATGCGGCCCGGGCTTTGCTACCGTCGCTATACTGCTCCCACAAAAACATCTGTGATTTTATTTACAGGGTAAATCGCCGTAAGGCGTGAGAATGCTACGATGCGCCACGACTGACTTAGCCCGCTGCTTCACCTACTTTACTACGCCGGCAGCCAGCGTCCGAAACAAACTCGACCCGCTTGACCCCATTCCGCAATGCCGGCACGCCTAGGGACAGAAACCTACAACACGCGCTAAGAAACCTCCTCCGTAGTGCCTAGGCAGACTCATATATTCAAGGAGCAAAAGCCCCCAGATTTTTTCTCGCGCCCCCGATCTTACTCGCGCCTGCGCACAAAAGGCTGGCGATCCCTCAAACGAACGTCTCCTCTCCTCTTGGTGAATGGATGAATGTTATGAGCGTCCTTTCCGGAAGGGGGCGGTGAGTTTAGACACCACGCTCTTGCTGTTATACTGCCTGATGTCCTACCTAGGTTAAAAAAGATATAAATAAAAAAAAACACTATGAACTCTCACGGCAAAATTTTCTGACCACCTACTGCGAACTTTGCTTTTGTATGCCTCCGTTTTCTGTCGTTTCCCTACTTCCACCAATCTTCCAATCGCCTCTTACTACCACCAGTGCGCGCCGATGGACGTGCCACTGGTGGCAGCCTTGCGCGGAACACACGGGAGAGGAGCCAGCCATAGGTGTTCTGTGAGCCAGCCGAGCGCCGTAGTTTGTTGTGTCGTTGATAGTGCTTCTCTGTTTTATTCACGTTTTCAGAGCGAAATAGGCAACACCCTTCTCGTGTGGAGTGGCCAAAGCTTCTAGGAATGTCGAAGAAGAATTGTTGCAGGGTGGGGGGCTCAAATACCGGCGAAAACGTGCCAGCGATACGGTTCTAATCATTCCCCGCAAAGCCTCATCAGCGGTAGCAATGGATCGTCGCTTCGGCGGGAAATTTATTGTACTCTTCCTTTCCTTTTTCGCGCCTGTGTTTTTCTCCACTCGATCGTAGTTAGACGCGTAAGCCATGAAGCGCGTCTGTAGTGCAGCATGGTGCTCAAAGGCATTCCGCTAAACTTCGGAATGCCGTTTGCCGCTTATATTGTTTTCCTCTTCTTTACCTCGTTGCACTAGTTAGGCAGCACGACTGCATGAGCGCATTGTGTTGTACGTTAAAGCTACTCAAGTTTGCAAGAACTTAAATTGTTGGTTTCATGTGGCCCGGTAAATTCCTCGCACCAGCTGTCACGCACGTCATGTTTTTGCATCTATTTTATGCGTGGCTTCGCACATATTTAACTGTTCCTAGTTGCTTCATGCATAACACTTGATTCTTTTGAGCGACGAGGTTTTCACCCTGCCTCGTTTGTAAAGGGTATAAACCACGCTGTGTCTTATCGGAATGATACCAAGTGAGTGCGTCTTTAACAGCTTTATTCTTTTCGCCCGAGGGCATCTTAGATATTGTGGTTTTTAGGGAAATGTGTTTAGAAAATAGGTAGTTGAGGGCGAGAATTGGTAATAGTTGCTGCATATGGTATTTTTGTTCCTTTTTTCGCTGAAAAGTTCGCGTCACGATTGGGAAGTCATCACAACTCGATGCTGTCTGAGCAGACTCAACACGCCGAGTGATTTGTTTGTATCACAACGTAGTCCCTTCTTGCATGTGAATTTCGTAGTCAACTGAATTCTTTCTTGTTATGCTTACGCCGCAGGTGACTAAAGCCGGCCTTTCCGCCAGCGCTCATCTACTTTGACTGGCGCTGCTCTGCCTTCAAATATATCATGTGGCCACCTCTCTCTAGTAACATTAAAAATAAAGTACTGAAAAGTTAGTCAGACTTTAGCTTTGTACATTTCCAAGCAGCTCCCTTGGGGAAGTTAAAATTGCAAAAACTGCAACGAAAACGGCAGTTCATCGGCGTATGTAGCAGAATGGAAACGGCGGTACAGCGCTAACACGCGCTTTTATTAACCCGTGCATTTGGTGACTTCGTTGACTAGTGTACGCAATTCTCTTCTTGAGGCGACTTTGACTGCACTTACTCAGCGATGTCACATGTATTCACCTGCAGAAAAATCACAACAGCATATGCAGACATCATACCGTGCGGATTTGCTTGATATAAATCTGCACAGTGCTTATTATTGAGGTACAGAAGCAGCATTACGGCAATCAGCTAGTCACGGCGAACACCGCAGCAGTGACAGCATTGAAACAAACAATGGAGACCTACCAAGCCGAGCACACGAACAGATTCGCCTACATCGAAAGGACCCTACAGCCGATGGTAAGCCACCCGACGTTTGTGCCCCTCTTCGCGCAACATCCACCCAACCAGGGAGCCCCGGGCATGCCAGCGCAATCATGGCCGCCAGCGCAGCACCAGCAGCAGCAGGTGCAATAGCGCGGCAGTGGAACTGTCGTGGCTTCGGAAGGAAGAAGGCAGTCATCCAACAGCACATCGCACATGCCGCGCGCAAGCCGGACGTTATATATGCTATTACAAGAAACACTAACCGCCGCACCGTCCCTCCCCGGCTACAGAGTGCACAAGGGACCGCCCGACGGGAGAGGCCTGTGCACCCTGGTCAGGAAGGGACTCACGTTCGTCGAACACGAGCTGCAAAGCAATATCACCATCGAGCACACATTCACCGAAATCATCCCGGGCAAGAAGAGAAAAGAAGCATATTTCTGCTCAACGTCTACAGCAACCCGTCGCAGAGAAAACAGAGATTCAAGACATTACTGCACAGAGCCAGCACCGCAGCGGGCCGCAACACGCTGATCGCGTGCGGAGACTTCAACGTGATGAACCCTGCCTGGGGCTACAGCAGGTACACAGCAAAAGGCCGCGACCTGTGCCAAGACGCCACGGAACTCGACTTCACCCTCATCATGGACCCGACACATCCGACGAGAATCGGTAACTCCGTGTCCCGGAACACCACTCCGGACCTCACCTTCGTCAAGAACGACATCTGGGCCGCGATCACCTGGAGAAACATGGGGACCGACCTCGGTAGCGACCACACCATCGTGAAAATCGGCATACCGGAACACAACGACACCAGCATCAAAACACACAGATGGATAGGCTGGGATGCCTTTCGAGACGCCAGAAGCCAGAAGAGCGACAGTGACGACGAGATCGAAGACATCGACTCGTGGACGGCCGAAATCACCAAGAGCGTGCGCGACGCGACCAAAGAAATTGAAACGGGCGCGGAGATCGATAAAGAATACAGCCGGCTTGCGCATCTCATCGAAGCTAAACAGTCCATAATCAATCGCTGGAAGAAACAACGGCTTCACCGCAGACTCAAAAAGAAGGTAGCGGAGCTAAACCGAGCGATCGAAGATCACTGCCGCGCGCTCTGCACGCAACAGTGGAACGAGATCTGCAACGCGGCAGACGGGCAGATGCACAGCGGCAAGACGTGGAACCTGCTGCGGCACCTGCTCGACGAAACCAAAACCAAGTCGCACCAAATGGACAGACTCGCCAGGGTCATACATCGGGCGGTCTCAGCACACGGCGTCGACGAAGTCACCAGGCGCATTAACGACAAATACCTGCCGACTGCACCCACCGAACAACACGCGCCGTACAGCGGCCTACCTAACGCGAAGCTCGATCGTGACATCGACGTCGAGGAGGAACGCGCGGACCTGCACGACCTTAACAGCCCGTCGGCAGCCAGCCCGGACCTCGTCACGAACAAGGCGCTCAAGAACCTCGACGACGGCTCGATTGAAAACGTCGCCAAATACTTCAACAAGTGCTGCATGGAGAGTGGGCGCACTGCCAAAGCTGTGGAAGACAGCCAAGACCATCCTGATCCCCAAGCCGGGGAAGCCGCCGGACACGGATAACCTCCGGCCCATCTCGCTCACGTCCTGCGTGGGCAAGCTGCTGGAGCACGTCCTGCTCAACAGGTGGCAAGACTACCTGGAACGAGAAGGGCTGTACCCGGCCACGGTGATCGGCTTCAGACAGCAGCTAAGCACGCAGGACCTGATGCTGCAGCTCAAATACCAAATCGTCGACGATGGCGGCAGCGCCCGCGACAACAAAGCAATCCTAGGGCTCGATCTGCAGAGCGCTTTCGATAAGGTGAAACACTCGGCGATTCTGTCCCAAGTCTCCACGCTCAACATGGGCGAAAGATCCTAAACTACATCAAGGACTTCCTCACGGACAGGACCGCCGAGCTACGAGCAGGCGACCTACAGACGCACGAGAAAAAGCTCGGGAGCACCAGCACACCGCTAGGATCGGTCATTTCGCCGATGCTGTTCAACCTGGTAATGATCGGAGTGGCCGAAAAGCTCGCGAACATCGAAGACGTCAGGTACACTATCTACGCGGACGATATCACGCTGTGGGTGACCGGTGGCAGTGACGCCCACATCGAAGGCGCGCTGCAAGCTGCCGTCGACGCAATAGAAGATCAGCTGGAAAGCACCGGACTGAGATGTTCGCCGAGCAAATCGGAGCTTCTCATACTCCCACCTACCAAAAACAGCAGAGGCAAGACCAGACAACGCGAAAACGAAAAAATCAGAATCATGACCAAATCCGGAAACGTGATCCCCGAGGTCGGCAAAATTAGGATCCTAGGCATGGTCATCGAAAAGCGCGGAAGAAACGGCGAAACCATCACCCGTCTCATGGCAAAAGCAGCCAACGCGATTCGACTCCTTAAACGAGTGACTTCCTGGAAGGCTGGAATGAGAGCGGAGAGCCTTATTAGGCTCGTCCAATCCTTCGTCATCAGCCACGTCGCGTACGTTGCAGCCTACCACAGATGGCTGCAACACGAACGCAACAAAATCAACGTGCTCATCAGAAGAGCGTACAAGACGGCGCTGGGCCTGTTCGAGTCCACGAGCACGACCCGCTTGTTACAACTCGGCATGGACAACACGCTTGAAGTAATAGCCGAAGCGCAACGCACTTCCCAGCTGGAGCGGCTGTCCATGACCAAAGCCGGGAGGAAGATACTGGACGATCTGGCAATAGGATGCTCGAACGAGGTGGAGATGAAGCTCCCCGTCCACGAAGAGGTCCGACGCCAGACCAGAATCAACCCCATATCGAAGAACATGAATCCCGAGTTCAACAAGGGAAGAAGAGCGGCGAGGGCCAAGGCTCTCATCGACCAGCATGCCAACGACGAACACGCGCGGTACGTGGACGCGGCCGAATACAAACGGAACGCCTTCGCAGCGGTCGTCATAGAGGCGTCAACCGGCGCCACGAGGACGGCAGCGAGCGTGAGAAGCGCCGGAGCGGAACAAGCGAAGGAGGTAGCCATCGCCCTGGCCATCGCCGACGCAGACTGCCACACGGTGCTGAGTGACTCGAGATAAGCGGTGCGAAACTTCGCCAAAGGCCAAATCTGCAGGGAGGCTGAGCGCGTATACTGCGAGCGGTCAAACTACAAGACAGAAAAGTAGGACTCAAGTGGTTCCCGGCGCACGCGGGCGACGCGTCGGAACGCAATGAGAACCACAATGTGACGGCACACGCAGCGGCGCGAGCGCTAACCAACCGCTCCCCGGCGCCAGACCGTCCGACGTGGTTCGGAACCAAGGACCGCATGACGGATTACAATGAAATCACGAAGGCCTACCGCCTGGCTCGCAGTACTCTCCCACTCCCGCACCCGAGGCTGAGTGGAGTGGAGGCGGTACTACTGAGACAGCTCCAGACCGGATCGCTACCGAGCCCGATACTAATGCATCTCATGTACCCCGAGACATATCCGACCGATAAGTGCAGAGTCTGCCGGAGGGACACGGCAGATTACACGCACACCTTGTGGGGTTACATTAAAAATCTAGAAGAGGCAAAACCAAGAACGCTCCCACCGCGGCTCGAGGCAGCCGCGAAGAGCTACAACCGAGACGAACAGCTCTGGGCCGTCCAGCAGGTCCTCAGGGCGCTCGAAAGGCAGGGACCCAGCGAGCCGGCAACGGTGAGCGGAGAGCCGCGCCGAGTTACGGCTACTTCGTAGATGACGTAGGCCCTCGTCGGGGCGCACGAACGCCCAATTGCAGGCACAAATAAAGTTGGCTCCAGTCCAATCCAACCAATCCAGACATCGCATTACTCAACAAAACTTATCGGCTAGTTAGCATGAGCTCCACTTCATGTAAATGGGGTTCATGGTGTTTTCTGCGGGACGCACCTGGCACGTATGTGGACCATGTTGGCCCCAAACACCGGTAACATCGTGTTCATACCCTCTCCCACAGAGGTCAGCGTCTTCCCTACAGCTGCAACCGCAGAAGCAGCAGCCTGGCACCCGAACAAAGGAGAAATCGCAGCCGCGAACTTCAGCCATCCTTGCTGCAAAGAGTTGTCGCCTGCTACTGCTCCCGTGCGTACTGTTGGAAGCGCCCGCTAAGCGCCACCATTAGGCGTATAGTGGAAGTGCATCCCCAACGAGACGCACGCGCTGGCACGCGGCCGCACACATGGCATGTCGACGCGCGGCGGCGTGGAAACCTTATATTACTAGGTTTTTTTGCGCCTGCGCCGGATGCGGACACCCGACGCGCCTCACGTAACCACGGCGAATCAACGTGACTTCCGGAAAGATTCTTCGCGCGGCGTGCAGGCAAGCCCGGGCATGCTGTGCCCGTTGTGATCGGAGTTTTTATCATGGCAGCCGCTGCAGTCTTCAGCCGAAACGGCTGCATTAATAATGAAATGTTCATCGCCGAAGGTCGAGACCTGACACAGCGTGCAGCACGCGTACGGCACATAGCACGCGAGTGATGCTATGCCGATGCTACTGCAGGTTTCACCATAGAGTTACTATACTGACTCTAGAGTACAAGCTACCCATAGGGCCCATGCATAGAGTTACTATACTGACTCTAGAGGACAAGCTACCCATAGGGCCCATGCATTGAAATCGGGAACCGCAAGAGCGCCGCCATGTTGCTACGCGCCGAGGTTGCCAGCTCCTGAGACGCTTGCTAGACTTGGTGACAGTAGTCAGTTTTAATCCGGCAACCGTAGCTGTGTAGCAGCATGGCGTCTCGCTTGTAGCGTCGTGATGTGTGCGTGCAGCCGTGTGTTTGGGCTTTATAAGTTGGTTCTTTTTTCTATGTTTGCGGGACGGTGTGGGTGTGGTCCATGTTGGCTGTACAGGTGGCAGTTGTGCAAGCGAGGGATGATCCTGTTGAAGTTTCCGGCGGTATGCGGTTTTCAGCGGTCACGCCTGTTGCAGAAGTGTCACTCGACGAGGTTACGAGCTCGAAGCTGTGGTCAGATTCCTCGTTGGCGTTCCGTAATTCTCTTCCCACGGGCGCGGTATGTTGCAAAAGTCGCTTTCTCGATCTATCGTCGCGACGATAGATCGGGGTTTTTTATTATTATAAGTACTGATCCAGCTGTAGGGCACATGTAACCGACAAACGGAAGTCTCAGCAGAGCACCTGAGATTATAATAAAGCAGGCGGCGCAGGAACTCCGGGGCACCCAAGGGACAGTGGAGGGATCAAAGCTCGAAGCAGAACGGTACGTAGGTTGGGGCCGCCGAGGCAGGTGTGCGCCAGGGAGTGCTCGAACGGACAGCTCCCCTGGCACGCGCAGGAGTGCCTCGCAAGGTCGAAATACTTTAAAGGCACCTGCATCCATGGTCTTTCTTTTGCCTCGGTGCAGTGAGCACGATTAACGAGAATAATATGGAGGGCATCTGGTGCAGTCGCGAATGCGTCATGGCAAATGTACGTAGCTCGCGTCGCCTGGCGTGTGTAGTAGTATCGGAGTTGGTTGTATCAACTTTATGCATAATACGCTTTTTTACGGTACCTTAACGGAATGGGTCTAGAGGACGGTGTTGGTACATTTTTTCGTACCGCCCTAATCCTATACCCCCCACTACAAACACACACACACATACCCTCCCCCCCCCCCTTTTTTTATGTATGCATACAATTCCTTGCCATGACGGATCATAGCCTCCTTTATTTTTGAAAAATAGAGCAGGCTATGGACGGATTGACCAGTTCAAGTTGTCAACTTGTCAGTAACTGTTATAGGAATCACTGTAATAAAACACAATTCCACGATCGGATTGTTTACTTTCATTTTTTGTTGTAACACTGAGTACTACATAGAACTTTATTTTGTATATGTGAGAGAAGTGTGTGGATATCACGAGCTTAAGCCAATGTGTGATACATAGACAAAGCAGCTGCTGCAACATGAACTGCATTGAGGGCCACACAACACATACGTAATTAAAGGTGCAAAATATAGGGGTAAGCTTCAAAATACGCTCTGTAGCACTGCAAAGTATAACATATATTGTATGTGTTTAATAAATGTTCAAAAAAACAATGCATCAATGTCCCATTTGCCTTCAAGTTTATTATCAAGTTCAAGTTTACTGAAGTTTATTATGAGCATATGTACAACAGGAATCTACTGACACACCCGCAGTCAAGGTGGCTGTTCGAGGTGTGCTGGCTGCCTCAGTGTAAGAAAAAGAAATTGGGTGAATGTCGACACCAGTACCACTGCTTCTTGCCTCTGACCTGCACGTGCCTCCGCGGCATCTTTGTGCACAAGTGTACTGGCGCGGCGAGGCGTAGGAGTCATTCGAGAGAAAGAGTATCGTTTACATGGAGAAGTGGCTGTTCACATTGCCTGTCGCTTTCCCTCAAATGTTTCCTTGGCGACTAGGGTGACACACCCGCAGTCAAGGTGGCTGTTCGAGGTGTGCTGGCTGCCTAACGGAAAGAAAAATAAAGAAATTAGATGAATGTTGATACCAGTCCTATTGCTTCTTGCCTCTTACCTGCATTTGCCTCCACGGCCTCTTGGCTTGCGGAGTCTGTATGAGGGAGCTGCTGTGGCTAGGCGTAGGCATTGTCTAAGCAAAAAGAAAAGGCCATTCAAATGGGGAATTATGGAAATAAATGCAGTTATGTCTGCTTCTTGCACTCTTCTTGCCTAAAAGTTAGTCAAACATAGTGTCCAGAACACACCAGCACTTTGACTGCTTCTGCTTTTTACCTGCAGGTGTTGCTGTGAGATCATTAGTATGGCTGCATGCAGCATTGTAACACTTGGTGGAGGCATTTGAAGTGGTAGCCAAAAATATAAAATCATCCTTGTCTGCATGAATGCTTTCAATTTCTAAATGCAGTGGTAACTATCACTATTAGTGCAAGGCCCCCCACATCTATGCGGCAAGTGCCATAGCTCGAAACTGAATTTTTCCTTTAGTGTTTCACAAGGCGTCTGATATGTCCACATTAGATGTGATGTGTTTGTTTTTATTTATCCCAGTGTGGAGAGAGCATTATTAAATTGTTTTTTATTTTTGCGTGTCTTGTTTTTTGGTTTATTTCTGAATTTATCAAGCAGCAGTCTCATGATGCTAAAGTGACTTACGTAATGGCAATCAGCTTTTGTTTTGCAGAAAAACAACGCATTTCCTGACCCATTGTTTGATACCCTCAATCGCATAATTTTGCAGAGTATTCTACCTATATTGACTTGCTTGACCTCCACTAAAGAGTCTTGCATTTTCAAATATGACTCTTTCCTTAAAATCATTCGACACTTCTCATAATTTCTGTACCTTGGGCTTCTGATACTCTGCATTCACCATTTTTGCTTGTTTCTGACTGGAAATGTCTTCTTTAATTTAGAGCTTAAATTTTACCTTTGGAACACACGGAAGGGCTTGCCATTGCATATCTGCATAAAAGGAAAACATGTTTCTATAAACATTTGCAAAATCCAATTGAAGATTGATGAATGCAGCTTGCAATGTGATATGACTGAATGAGCCATAAAAGTAACTAATCTCACTTGGTAAATTAAAGCACATATTAGTGTGATGTACAAGATACGTTACACTAACGTGGTGGGTTCTCTTGCTTATACAGCAAAATAATCGGTGCGCGAGAAAAAAAAATTATTTTTGCATACCCCTTGTAAACACTGATTTAAGGAAAATGAGCTGGAGCTATTCACATGATCTACTTATTTTACCTGCGAGTATGGTCAACAAAAATGTGTCCCAGCTGCTTAGTGGTATGTGAGTTTATGTCAGTATTGCATATGTGCCTGTTGTCTAAAATAAGTGAATTTTGAAAATGCTCGCAGGGATCTGATGTGCATATCTGCAGTTTATGGATACATGTAAAAGACTCAGCATCAAGTGCAAGTGAACGGTCCCACAGGCCCGGAGTCGATCATGCAAATAGATTCGCTGCACAAATTTGTGACCAGAAAAGATATTCCACGTGAAATGGCATGCAAGGAAGTGTTGAAAATATTGCACAGTTAATAAAACGCCTACGCTATTAATATGTGTGTTAATATTAATAATATGCAAAACGGAGGCGAGGCGTGCAGACAGGACACAAGAGTAGAGTATTTACAAGCAAACAACACGAGCGCCGCCCACTTCTCTACTCTTGTGTCCTGTCTGCACGCCTCACCTCTGTTTTGCATAAAGAATCCTTACCAACTAGCTCAGCTTTCTGTCGTTCTAAGTCTCGATGCACTCGATTTCGTCCGCATTAGGCACTCGCCTCTTGATCACTTCGTGGAACAGAAATACTCGGCATCAGGCTGTTTTTCTGCAGTGGCCTTTGTAGAAGCATGATTGTTCAAAGTGCAACAATTGAACAGATTCTTTGAGTTGCTTGTGGCTTCGTCAGTACAATTCCGGTGCACTGGTCCGCCTGTCCAGCAATTTCCTACTGAAGGGAAACCTGCAAATAAAAACACCTCTCCGCATGTAGAAAAATGCTCTACTGTGACGCTTCTCAAACGATTGTGATGCACCACAAGAGCTGCCTACTCGCGTGATATTCTCAACAAGGAGATACATTCGTTTACTTACATGTGAAGGTATATGCCAGAGCACTTCGGGGCTTCGGTGGCACATAAGGCGCGAGTGTGCCATAGCGTCCGATGTCGACGCGCGATCGCATGTCAAACCTAAACTGTACGGAACTACTACGCATCCAAAAAACAGATTCGAAACCGAAATTCGCGTCATCCTTTATTGCATGAATGCGTACATCGTGATTTACATAAGTCACGAACTTAGCGATCGCTTTCTATAACCTTAATATTAACGCACCACCTTCATAAAGCCATCAGGTATGCGTTTTTAGATGTCAAAGCATAAGGTGACCTGTACTTGTTTTCAGCTCTTTCAATAGTAATTGCGCTGGCCACATTGACCAGTAGCAACAGGGCGGCGCCCTAGAGGTTCCCACTTTTCCGGCCCAGCTTTTCCTCTAGAGTTGTTCTACTAACTCTATGGGCCCATGCATTGAAATCGGGACCCGCAAGAGCGGCGCCATGTTGCTACGCGCCGAGGTTGCTAGCTCCTGAGACGCTTGCTAGACTTGGTGACAGTAGTCAGTTTTAATCCGGCAACCGTAGCAGCGTAGCGGCATGGCGATGTGTGGGTGCAGCCGTGTGTTTGGGCTTTATAAGTTGGTTCTTTATTCTATGTTGCGGGACGGTGTGGGTGTGGTCAATGTTGACCGTACAGGTGGCAGTTATGCAACCGAGGGATGATCCTGTTGAAGTTTCCGGCGGTATGCGGTTTTCAGCGGTCACGCCTGTTGCAGGAGTGTCACTCGACGAGGTTACGAGCTCGAAGCTGTGGTCAGATTCCTCGTTGGCGTTCCGTAATTCTTTTCGCACGGGCGCGGTATGTTGCAAAAGCCGCTTTCGCGATCTATCGTCGCGACGATAGATCGGGTTTCTTTATTATTATAAGTACTGATCCAGCTCTAGGGCACATGTAACCGACAAACGGAAGTCTCAGGAGAGCACCTGAGATTATAATAAAGCAGGCGGCGCAGGAACTCCAGGGCACCCAAGGGACAGTGGGGGGATCAAAGCTCGAAGCAGAACGGTACGTAGGTTGGGGCCGCCGAGGCAGGTGAGTGCCAGGGAGTGTTCGCACGGACAGCTCCCCTGGCAGGCGCAGCAGTGCCTCGCAAGGTCGAGATACTTTAAAGGCGCCTGCGCCCATGATCTTTCTTTTGCCTCGGTGCAGTGAGCACGATTAACGAGAATAATATGGAGGGCATCTGGTGCAGTCGCGAATGCGTCATGTCAAATGTAGCTCGCGTCGCCTGGCGTGTGTAGTAATATCAGAGTTGGTTGTATGAACTTTATGCATAATACGCTTTGTTACGGTACCTTAACGGAATGGGACTAGAGGACGGTGTTGGTACATTTTTTCGTACCGCCCTAATCCTATACCCCCCACTACAAACACACACACACCCGTTTTTTTTTAATGTATACATACAATTCCTTGCCATGACGGATCACAGCCTCCTTTATTTTTGAAAAATAGAGGAGGCTGTGGACGGATTGACCAGTTCAAGTTGTCAACTTGTCAGTAACTGTCATGGTAATCACTGTAATAAATACAATTCCACGATCGGATTGTTTACTTTAATTTTTTGTTGTAACACTGAGGACTACATGGAACTTTATTTTGTATATGTGAGAGAAGTATGGATATCACGAGCTTAAGCCAATGTGCGATACACAGACAAAGCAGCTGCTACAACATGAACTGCATTGAGGGCCACACAACACATACGTAATTAAAGGTGCAAAATATAGGTGGAAGCTTCAAAATACGCTCTGTAGCACTGCAAAGTATAACATATATTGTATGTGTACAATAAATGTTCAAAAGAACAATGCATCAACGTCCCATTTGCCTTCAAGTTTATTATCAAGTTCAAGTTTACTGAAGTTTATTATGAGCATATGTACAACAGGAATCTACTGACACACCCGCAGTCAAGGTGGCTGTTCGAGGTGTGCTGGCTGCCTCAGTGTAAGAAAAAGAAATTGGGTAAATGTCGACACCAGTACCACTGCTTCTTGCCTCTGACCTGCATGTGCCTCCGCGGCATCTTTGTGCACAAGTGTGCTGGCGTGGCGAGGCGTAGGAGTCATCCGAGAGAAAGAGTATCGTTTACATGGAGAAATGGCTGATCACATTGCTTGTCGCTTTCCCTCAAATGTTTCCTTGGCGACTAGGGTGACACATCCGCAGTGAACGTGGCTGTTCGAGGTGTGCTGGCTGCCTAAACGAAAGAAAAAGAAATAAATTAGATGAATGTCGATACCAGTGCTATTGCTTCTTGCCTCTTACCTGCATTTGCCTCCATGGCCTCTTGGCTTGCGGAGTCTGTATGAGGGAGCTGCTGTGGCTTGGCGTAGGCATTATCTAAGCGAAAAGAATAGACCTTTCAAATAAGGAATTATGGAAATAAATGCAGTTGTTATGTCTGCTTCTTGCATTCTTCTTGCCTAAAAGTTTTCAAACATAGTGTCCAGAACACACCAGCACTTTGACTGCTTCTGCTTTTTACCAGCAGGTGTTGCTGCGAGATCCTTAGTATGGCTGCGTGCAGCATTGTAACACTTGGTGGAGGCATTTGAAGTGGTAGCCAAAAATATAAAGAATCATCCTTGTCTGCATGAATGCTTTCAATTTCTAAATGCAGTGGTAACTATCACTATTAGTGCAAGGCCCCCCCCCCCCCCCATCTATGCGGCAAGTGCCATAGCTTGAAACTGAATTTTTCCTTTAGTGTTTCACAAGCGTATAATATGTCCACATTAGATTTGATGTGTTTGTTTTTATTTATCCCAGTGTGGATAGAGCATCATTAAATTGTTTCTTATTTTTGCGTGTCTTGTTTCTTGGTTTATTTCTGAATTTATCAAGCAGCAGTGTCATGATGCGAAAGTGACTCATGTAATGGCAATCAGCTTTTGTTTTGCAGAAAAACAATGCATTTCCTGACCCATTGTTTGACATCCCCTCACTCGCATAATTTTGCAGAGTATTCTACCTATAGTTACTTGCTTGACCTCCACTAAAGAGTTTTGCATTTTGAAATAGCATTCTTTCCTTAAAATCATTCAACACTTCTCATAATTTCTGTACCTTGGGCTTCTGATACTCTGCATTCACCATTTTTGCTTGTTTCTGACTAGAAATGTACAAAGCTGTTATTAACTGGGGATTTTAATCTAGCTGGGATAGATTGGAATAAGTTAACTATCGGCAACAGAGATGCAAGAAACTGTGAGCGCCTGTTTGACATAATGTTTAGTTTTTCTTTATCACAGATTGTTAATGAACCTACGCGTGTCCAAGGAAATGCCTGTTCAGTACTTGATCTTGCTTTGGTATCGCAGTCGATAAAACCACATATACGCGTTGAAGAAGGGATTTCAGATCATAAGATGCTGGTTCTAACATTTTTTACTCTGCGTATGAGCACTGGGTGTAAGACCAAACCATCTCGAATAGCTTTCAAGGACTATAGCCGAGCTAATGATGAGAGTGTTATTGACTACTTAGAGGAAACCTTGGATGGTTTCTCAGCTGAATCCTGCGGAGGCGTTAATGGCCTTTGGATAAAACTAAAAGAGGCTATAATGCATTGCGAAAATAATTTCATACCAACAAAATTCAAAAGAACTGAGCGGAAAACACCGTGGATCACGCGGAGCATAATTCACCTAAAACGAAAACTAAAAAGACGTCGAAGAAAAAGGATAAATTCTGCGGAGATAATAGAGCTGGCATGCAAATTGAAATTAGAAATAAAAGCTGCAAAAGACGACTTCTTTTCAAATAAGTTAACAAATTTCATAAAGAACCAACCGCAAAAGTTTTGGCGCTACTTGTCGAAGCCAGAAGGCGTGAGCAGTAAAATAGAAGTGGCAGGTTTGGTCATAGAATGAAAGCGCGTTGTAGCAAATACATTTAACACCTATTTCCAATCCGTTTTCACGCGCTGGCCAATATCGAGTGCGCCCGTGACAGCCGCTGACACCCGGATGGGCGGAGTTGTGATAACAGAGTCGGGCATTTTAAATTTGCTTTTGGAAATAGACACCAAGAAGGCGCCGGGGCCCGATAATATATCAAATGAATTTTTGAAACGATACGCGCAGCAGCTGTCTCCCTTTTTGCAAATTATCTTTTCTGAATCGCTGAGTACAGCCTCTCTTCCCAAGGATTGGCTATGTGCCAAAGTAATACCCATTCATAAAGAAGGCAATAAATTACACGTGGAAACATATAGACCAATATCACTAACCTGTTGCAGCTGTAAATTAATGGAACACATAGTAAGTAAAGCTGTTATGACATACTTAGAAGAAAATAACATATTATATCCTAAGCAACACGGTTTTAGAAGAGGCTTGTCAACTATAACACAGTTATTAGAAATAACACATGACTTCGCATCAATATTTAACTCCAAATTCCAAGCTGATGCTATTTTTATTGATTTTTCGAAGGCTTATGATCGCGTCGTGCACTGTAAACTAATCGAGAAAATAAAGTCTATCGGAATTGAGCACAATGTAGTAGAATGGATAGCAGCCTATCTGTCAAACCGAACTCAGTATGTTACTATAAATAATTATGACTCGGACCAACTCGAAGTTTATTCAGGGGTACCACAGGGATCCGTATTGGGGCCATTATTATTTCTCATATATGTTAATGACATCGCTGATTGTGCAGAAAATGGAGTAAAATTGCGGCTCTTCGCCGATGACTTGGTAATTTATACAAGCGTGCGAGGAATCGAGGACCAGCTTAGACTAAATACTACACTAAGCAATATAGCCCGCTGGTGTGACATGTGGGGAATGGAAATTAATCTTAAGAAAACACAGTATATGACCATAACTCATAGAAAGTCGATCTTTAGGTTCAATTATACATTAAACGGCAACGATTTAATACAAACTGACACAGTAAAATATTTAGGCATAACCTTTACAAGCGCGTTAAAATGGAATACCCATATCGATAATACATGCACGAAGGCCTTCCGAACAATCGGTTTCTTGCGAAGAAAATTACCTGCAGCACCATCCTACGTGAAACTAACAGCATATAGAACTTTATTAAGGCCAATTCTTGAGTATGGTAGCATAGTGTGGAACCCGCACCAGAAAGGACTCTCACAGAAATTAGAAAGCATTCAAAATAAAGCGTTGCGATTTATTTACCATAAGTATTCTCGACACGAAAGCGTAAGTGCTCTTAGAAGCCAGGCAGCACTGCCTACCCTTGTTTGTCGGCGTCGTGTGGCTGCCATGAAATTTCTTTTTATGCTACGTAATGACAAAATTAAAATAGATAAGCGAGATTACTTGCAGCCACCACACCGACACTCCAATAGAACCTGTCATAATAAACACATCAGGCAATATCCGACACAGTGCGACACGTTCAGCTATTCATATTTCCCATGGGCAATTGAAATCTGGAATTCGTTACCAAAGGAAATTGTAGACTCAGATTCTGTGGATGGCTTTGTCGCAAAATTGGAGTCATATTTTGGCTGTTCATGAAAGAGTTGCTCTACTAACTCAATGGGTTTCACCAAGCTCACAATACTCGTATTAAGTCGAAGTTGAGCTGACTGAACCACTAGGAGTCCTGCAATATCTTTTTTAAAGTATAAAAACAAATTTTAACTTAAAACGTATTCTGTTTTACTCCCATCTTTAGCACATTGCTTAATGTGACCGCTAAGCAAAGGTTGGGCTGCCTTCGATCAGCACAGGAACCTAGCAACACTGCGCCGCCGCGACTAAACCACAGAACACCTATACAAACTTAGAGAAGGAAAACTGTACCTTCCACAGTGCTACAGAAATAAGCGTAGCGGTGGCGTCGTGAACTAAAGTATGCGACCACAGGTGGCGCTGTACAACAGGAAACGGAAACGGGGTTTTGCACAGTGGGCTTCTTCGATTTTCCACTTCTGGCTACCCGCGGGCTTCCAGAGCAAGCCAGAGCGTCTTCGTTTTTCTCGGGTTGCTCCGCCCACCGCTACGCACTTCCGCCGGGCGTTCGTTTTGCTCGCGCTGGACGGTTCTGGCTACCCGCGGGCTGCCAGAACCTGCCAGGACGATTTTGGTCTGGCTGCTCTCTGGAAGTTCTCTGGCTAGCATGGGCGCTCGCCGCCATCTTTACGGGGACTTCACGGATTGCAACGCGGTTGCTTGAGCGCTCAGCCAACTGTATACGGTCATCTTCGGATTTCCTTACTTCTAGCGTTATCTTTTTAGGTGCTAACGCACCGTTCCGCATCGCGAAGCGGTGTGATACGAGCCGTGGTAAACCGTTTGAAGCTTTCGTGTGCGTGTCCCCAGAGCTGATTCCTTCTTCGCGGCGGTGAACAGCGCGCCGCGCTCTCATGCGTGCATCTTAGCTGCATCGTGTTCCACGCAATGCCAGCTGACCACCCGCTACGACCCATCTGCCTGCAGGCAGTGGCTTTACAACAGCCACCGAACCATCATGGCCAGTCCCACTGCTGAATGTCGGCCGCGCATCCTGCAGTGGAACTGCAACTCCCTGCGGCGAAGGCATGCCGAGTTGGCCGAGCAGCTGCCTCTGCACGACTACGACGTCCTCGCCTTCCAGGAAACGTATGCGCGTGCAGAGGAGGTCTCGCTGCCCGGCTACATCGGATACAGCAGCCCCACAGAGTGCCGACGCGACGACTGCGATGCTACGCCCTGCACCGACGCGGCGCACCCGCCTGGCTCCCCTCGCGCAGCGGTGTATGTGCGTGCCTCTCTCCCGCACGCCCTCATCGCCACGGAACATCTGTGCTGTGCAGTGGTCGAGTGCGTGGCCGTTACCGTCCGTGTGCGCGGCACCGATACGTCTGTCGCGAGTGTGTACGTGCGACCCGCTCTGCAGTGCGACATGACATTCCTGTCGCGCCTCGCCGCTTCGCTCGCGCGTGACTGTGTGGTGTGCGGCGATTTCAACGCGCATCATGGGTGCTGGGGCTCTGCGAAGACCACCATCCGGGGGAAGAACTTGATGGGCGCGGCCGGTGCGGCGGGCCTTGCCGTCATCAACAGCGGCCAGCCCACCTTCGCCCGTCGCAGCGGGACCGCCACAGTGATCGATCTCGCGCTTGTTTCGGAGCGCTGCTCATACGAGTGGCAGCGTGCCCCGGACACCGCGGGATCCGACCACTTCCCCATCTCCCTCTCCCCCGTGCAGCCGAATCGCGGCGCCAGGCGTGTGTACACGGTAGTGCGCTGGCCCATGTTCCGCGATTTCTGTGCCCAAACACCACGCGGCGACGATTTCTTCGCGCACATCGCAGAGTGCGCGAATCGGGCTTCGACGCGTGTTGCCGTACCTGCCGGTTCCCCTTGCCCGGACATCAAGCTCCTCAATGTGCGCGCCGCTCGCCGCCGCGCTCAGCGGAGAGCGATGCGAACCGGAGCCGAGGCGGACTGGACTTTGTACAACCGCCTGGACGCTGTGTGCAGACGACACGCCCGTCAGCTGCGCCGCCGATCTTGGGCCGGCCTCTGCTCGTCACTCGCCCAGCCGTGCAGCGAGCGCCGTGGATGGCGAGTCCTCCGGGCCCTCCTGAACCCGAAGGCACCGCGGTTCCCGGTGCTAGCCATCGCCATAGCGCGCGGGATCAGCGAGCTGGAGCTCGCAGAGCTTCTGGCGAACGCTTTTGCTGCCACCCCTCCTGCTTCCAGCGCGCCCCCGGCTGTGTTGCAAGCGCTGTACGCTGCGGTGTTCGTGCGGGGCGAAGCTCACACAAACCACGCACAGGCAATCACAAGCCTGTGCGAGAGTGACTTCACTCATCACGAGCTGCAGCGGGCCCTGTCGCGCGGCCGCCGCCGCCGCAGCACGCCTGGGGCGGACGGGATAACGCTGCAGATGCTGCGAAACCTGGACGAGCCGCAGCGCCGCCTCCTGCTCGACGCTTACAACGACGTCCTGCACAGCGGCTCCCTCCCGGATTCGTGGCGACATGCTGTAATCGTCCCCGTGCTGAAACGCGGCAAGCCACCTCACAGCCCTGCCTCATACCGGCCGATCTCCCTCACGTCTATCCCGGGCAAGACGATGGAGGCGATGGCTCTGTCCCGGCTCCAGTGGATTGCGGATGCCCGCGGTGCTCTACCTCCCGAGCAGTGCGGTTTCCGCGCTCGCCGCTCCACGGCGGATTGCATCGCTGTCGTCGTCGGCACCCTCGAGCAGGCCAGGCTCGACAGGGAGACTGCCTTCTTGCTGCTCCTCGATGTCCAGAGCGCATTCGACTGCCTCCCTCACGACACCATCCTCTCGGCCGTGCGGGCGCTCGGTGTGGAGGGCAGGCTCCTTGCTTACATCGAGGCCTTCCTCGCCGGGAGAACATCAGCTGTCCGAGTCGGGGGCACGGTCGGCTCGCCCCGTCCTGTGAGCTGCGGTGTGCCTCAGGGAAGCGTGTTGAGCCCGTTTTTGTTCAACCTTGCCCTCGCGCCCATCATCGAGTGCATTCCCAAAACGGGCCGCTTCCCTGTGCGTGCTGTGCTCTACGCAGACGACATCGCGCTTCTCGTGCACGGGCCGACCTCTGCGACGGGGGAGATGCGCTACCGGCTTCAGGAGGCGCTGGACGGCGTCGCGAACTTCCTGCGCGCCATCGGCTTGCGGCTGTCGTCGACGAAATCCGAGGCTATCCTGATCCGCCCCTGCGGTGTCCGCCGCCGCACCGGCTGTGTGCTCGTCGAAGGAGTGCCCCTGCCCTGGCGCCTGACAGTGCGGTACCTGGGGCTCACGATAGACAACCGCCTCACATGGTTCGCTGCTGTGCGCCGGCTGCGCGCTGAGATGCGCCGAGTGGAGAGTGCGGTGCGCTGCCTTCTCGCCCGTGGCGACGGCTGCCCTGCCTCGTTCGCGGCGGCGCTCTACTCTGCGGTGGCACTGCCGCAAGTGTTGTACGCGCTACCACTGTGCCGTGTCAGTGCCCGGCTGTGGCAGCTCATCGACAGCGACCACCGCCGAGTGCTTCGCATGTGCCACGGCCTCCCTCGCTCATCGCGGGTTGCGGAGACGCTCGCGGAAACTGGCGCGTGGCCCGTCTCTTTGACGGCTGACCTGCGTGCCCTCGGTCACCTCGAGCGCCTCTCCTGTGCCCCGGACGCAGGACCCATCCTGTCCCTCATCCGTTGCCTGCCCCAGTCACGAGTGGGAACAGTGTGCGAACTGTACGACAGCCTGGTGGTCGACCCTCCGCCCGTACCGCCGACCTGGCCACCGCCACACCAGCGCACGCCACTTCACGTGTGTCTCGACCTCCCGGGCGTCCGCTCCAAACATCGCACGCCTCTCTGCGCTGTACAGCAGGAGGCTGCTGCCAGGATCGAGGACGACCTGGGAGGAAGGACGCACTTGTATGCCGATGGCTCCGTCCTCAGCGACGGCTCGGCGGCTGCCGCCTGTGTTGCTCCCGAACTTGGCATCACGAAGCAGTGCCGGCTCTACTATCGGGCTTCCTCTACCACGGCGGAGCTAGCTGGACTTCACCTCGCTGCGGACATCCTCGAGGAGTCGCCGCACATCACCAGCGCGGCGATTCTCTGCGACTCGAGGTCCGCGCTGCAGCAGCTGCTACTCGACGAGCGCGCGCCGCCCCTTGCACAGCGCCTTGCCGTCCGTCTGCACGCACTGAAGGGGCGATGCAACCTACGCCTGCAATGGATCCCCTCGCACGTCGGAGTCGCGGGCAACGAGACGGCGGACCAGCTGGCCAGGCGCGCACACGACCCGTCGACCGCGCTGACAGACCGGGTGAGCTCGCTGGATACAGCGCGACTCCACTTCAGACGGGAGCTCGCGCTCCGCCATCCCGACGACCGAGTTGCGCAGGGGCGCCCACCGCGTCGTCTCCCGCAGACCGGATTCACTAGGCGCGAGCGCGCCTTCCTCCTCGCCCTTCGCACCGGTTCTGTGTGGCCCGCCGAGCGGCGGCATCGACTGCGTGGAGCCCCCTCTCCCCTTTGCCGCGACTGCGGCGCGATCGAGACACTCGAGCACCTGCTATGTGAGTGCCCCAACTTTTCGCTCGCGCGCGCGTCCCTTGCCCGTGTTTACCGTGGGCACGGCCTGCCGTGCGACACCGTGACTGAACTCCTGCACCCCTCGGGCTGCCCTTCACGCCACAGGACACTTCTACGTGCGCTCCTGACATTCGCCGAGGCTGTCGGCCTCGCCGACCGCCTTTAGCTCCATCACATTTCCGCGGCGTGCTGCTGTTTCTGGTGCTCCTTCTCTCCCCCTACTTTCATTCCCTACCCCCTGTGCAGCGCGGTTGAGGTGTCCTCTGCTGAGAGACAGTTACTGCGCTGCACTTTACCCCAACCTTTCCTTCCCATACTCAAGAATCTCCTTCCACGCAAGTTGTAGACGCTCATTCACACATTGCGGTACCGCGACAGCGTTAAGGAGCTCGTGTCGCAGAAAAGCCGGTGTCGTCGGCGTCGGCGTCCGCGGCGTTGGCCGTGAGCGATAAATCACGGCAAGCACTTCATAAATAAAAAGCAACTTCCAAGATGGGCTGGGTGGGAATCGAACCAGGGTCTCCAGAGTGGGAGACGGAGACGTTACCACTGAGCCACGAGTTCGATGCTTCAAAGCGGTACAAAAGCGCCTCTAGTGAACGCGGTGTTGCCTTAGAAACGAGCTGTTGCTAAGGCTCAGGCGTGCGTCGCTTGCTCAGGCGCACATTTCGTTGTCGCGCCGAACGCTGCGTTGCTCGACGCTCACCGCGTCCGATGCGGGGCGCGTAGTCGCTGCGCCGTAGCCCATTATCTTACACCCCTTGGCGGGTCGACGGGAAGGCTGTCGCGTTCCACTTTTGAACGCGAAGCTTAAGCGTCCTCCAATTTTTGGGTTCGTCTTTCTCTGGTGGTGTTCCTTTTCACATATCTCGCGTATGTATATATATCTCCTTTCTCTGCAGTTAGCGAAGGCTTTGCAGCTAGCCCGTGTTTTCTCCGTCGTATGCTGTGGCAGCTCGAAACCGATATGTGTTCTAACTGCAGGCCGTTGATCTAAGAATACACTGATTGCACTCGGTACATTTAGACACACGTACATTGGCTTATTGCTCTCATGATTGCGACCAATGTTGTTTTTCGTGTGAAACGTTTCGCTCGTCACAGGCGACGTGCATTTTCATGCGCCAGCCGCGTCCCCAGCTCCTTAAATGAGAAGCACCATCAGCCACAACAAACTATGAATGGAAGCCCAGGCAGGTCGGCGCGAAATTTTATGCGTATGAGCTAGACGTACCCGATAACCTGCTTTTTCATGTCTTGTGATGACACAACGCCAACTCATCAATGTCGCCGGTGGTCGACGTGATCGCTGCGAGCAGGGATCCTCCAGCTATCGCTTTCGAGTATACAATCACGATTTCGCGTCTTGTCATCCGCCGCGTCGGAGGCCATCTGTTGCGCTGCGCAAGCGAGGTTGGCCGAGTACGCGTCCTGCGCCGAGTCGCGCGAAAGTGATCGTATCCCTGAATGCAACAATATATTTTCAAGCTGGCAACGCATAAATGGGCCGACTACGCCGAGCGCGCGCCGGCCTCGATGGGCGCTGCCATGCTGGTAGCATGTTTACACTTGGCCAGCTGTACCGGCGTTCGATTTTGCAAACTTCGGGCAGGTTCGGGTTGTCTTGGGATCCCAGCCCATGTGACTTCCTGTCAGAAGCGGAACTAGCTGGCTGCCATCTGGCTGCCAGCGGGCTGCCGGAACTCCGAAAATCGAAGAGGCCCAGTATGGCCGCTTTACCAGGTGTTCTGTGGCTTTACTGGGTTTCTGGCTGCTGCGCCTCGATCGTGCTCCCGCCAGTTTAGTTGCTGTCTGGCAAACGTAACGCCTACATATATATGTAGGCGCTACGTTTGCCACACAGCAACTAAACTGGCGGGAGCACGATCGAGGCGCAGGAGAATACATGTGGCGCTGAGTCATATCGAGTTAAGGCACACTCTGAACTGACTTTTAAGGGCATCCCGAGCGGTTTTTCGTTTATTACGCCGCCGTTACCCCGAGTTGTGCCGCCGCGCTCCAGCTGTTGCATTTCGTGTAGGGCTACTGACAGCATGCGGTTTCCAGGTGGCACGATCGCCTCGACTGGAATAAACGCACACGACACCAAAGATTGAGTAAGCCTGAAAATATTTTATTTGCATTTTACAAGTACAACAAAAAGCACACGTCTACGCATCCACACAAACGCGGCTACATAGTCAAGAACATAGTCAAGAAATGGCTCATTAATAAGGGTAGCACAAACGCACAAGAAAGAAGACCTAAGCTACAAAACGTACGGTCGGCTGCTAAGTATAACAATTTCCCTGTCACCGCGTGTCACTCTTATACAGCATCTTTACAGCACTACCAGGCCGGGTAGTTTGGCGGAAAGAACGCAACAGCTTACGGCCGTCAGCTGCCTCTTCCTTACGGGTGTCATAATTATCCTAACCTCCGCATCAACGTCGTGCAAATCCGCATACAGGTATCTGTATCTGAACCATGTGTGCCAGCTTAATACATGTGTAGTGAAATTATGATAACCACTGCGTCTTATCAAACATGTATTGGTTTTGCAAATGCGCATTACAGCTGACAAAACGACATACTGAAAGTGAAGCACAAGATAACAAGGACAAAAGGAGGATACAACACTTGAAGAAGCAATGAAGAATTAGTAGGCGTACAGCAAACAAGCGATGACGGAGAACACACAATGATGCATCGGGTGTTCTGTGACATCGGTTTGCTTACTTACGGTGTTATGGAGATCAACGGCATAAAAAGTACCTTCAAGCGTACTCCCTCAACCCCCGCCGCATTCATTATGATAATCAACGCCTAAACAAAATGAGGCACTATTTTTTGCCAAGAGTAGACCTCTTTACAGCAAGTCTATGTAATGACTCGCAGACGAAACCAGCATGCTTTCGAAAATGTTTTACCGCCGTAGTATTCGAACGCCAACGGTCAGGAAACGCATCGATACCAATAGGCTGTCGGCTGTCGGTGATTAATCAAGTACAAAAACCTTGACGCTATGACTAAATAACAGCTTCAGCAATCAAATTTTAAAAAAATCAACTACCTATTTGCCTGAGGTAAAAAAACATCCTTAGACACCTCGATTGTTTATGTCAGTGGTTTGTGTAAAGTAAAAAATTCAGCATGTTTAGCGCCCCTAACAGAGAAAGCACAAATTAAAGTATTCGACCAAATTACAGTAGCTCCACTTACGCGCATACGCTGAAACACGCCTCGATTGATTTTTCGCCCTCTGTGGCCATTTGTTGAACTTGAGAGTGTGCGGGGCCCACTTAACACGGCTAGACAGTTGTTCTTGATTCTATGGCTAGACGCGCGGCAACTCGTGCATCGTTTGGGTGCGCGCCCTCTTCCTCCGTCGGGCGAGATTCGACGTCGAGTGAGCGCAGCACATGCGAACGCGTTCCAACGCGTACGTCTGGTTGTTAGCAATTTGCATGAAACGCTGTGCTATTAGCGGCGATAACTTGGAGAGGCGCCCTCTCGCTAGTGACGTCACGGCCAGGACGCCGCTCGCTGTGGCTCGCGCTCGGTCCCTTCGTGTTCGCTTGCGGTATAGGTGGCTAGAGCAGTACTATTCAATGTCTTCTTTCTGCTGCCATGCCTGAACCACAGTTCCTTCTTCAAAAACGCGCGAGTCGAGAAAATTTGTGGCTTGGATATCGCAAGCTACGTAGCGTTGAAGAGGTCTACTGGTTTGGCAATGCATATATATGCGCTTGTCTGTCCATAAATGCGTAACAACCATGTCCGCAAATTCAACAATGGAAGTTGTTTGCGATGCTTTGCTAAGCACTTAACATTCCCTTGTACTTAGCTATGAGAGACGTTGCATTTTACATGGAAGAAAAATCCTGGTATTTGGTGTCAACATGTTATCCATGTTAGAAAGACACTGCCCAGCGAAGCTGTCATCACGCTTCTTATTATTCTGGTGAGTTGTTCCAGTCAAATATTGACAGTGTATGTACTTATCTTTATCGGGCAACCACGTTTCGCCGCCTAACAAATGTTATCGCACAGCGCGGGACGCGCCTGCATGTATCCGAAGTTTCTGGAAAGTTATCGATGCTTCTATTCGCTGTCTGTTGCCGCCGAACCTTATATGTTATCTGATTTCATCGCCTGCCGCGAATGGTGTAGAACTTTGTGGAAGGCACGCGGGTCCCAACGATTAGTCTGGAACATTCGTCGACTGTTGTATAAAAGCCGACGCGCTTGACCCGCTGATCAGATTTCCGACGATCGCCGACCGTGTTCGCCGCTATCGTTGTGTTATAGGTGTAGCCTGTTTTTGTGGGTACAGGTTCGCTCAATAAAAGCTAGTTTTGTATTCCACCGTATTGCTGCTTTCTTCACTGTCACTACCACGTGACAGTATGGTTACCTTATTATTGCGTAAAAGAAAGAGGTAAGTGCGCATTTCGTATGAAAAGTTTGCTGCTACTTTCACTGCTCTCTCAGACAGGCCCCATAAAATGAATTGCTCAGGCTACTAACGCGACAGCACGTCGTGTAGAGTATTTACATAGTTAATTCCCAAATACCATAGTAGCAATCACCTGAAAAAATGTTTCGTGGTTAAGATCGAGAGCCAATGAAGTGCACGTGAGGAATTGTTTCATGATGGCATTCACTAGCCTTTATCAACATATGGCACACCCCTCACTCAACAGTAGCAAGTGACTGTCTGTATGGCGAGGGACGCATTGTTCGCGAAACCCATCAGTTCCCTACACAAATTGAAACCATTAAGCAGTTTTTCACAGCGCCAATTGCAATGCCTGGAGTATACTCGAGGTGCTACAGCGCAGCTTAAGGTGCCTAGAAAAGGAAAATTCAAGCACCTTCTGCCTCACCTTGTCTCGATCCAGCGTTGTGTAATTATACAACCGGAGAACTATACGCTTCGTCAGTACATAAAAAAGAACTTCGCAAACCTTCATAAGGAAGACGCCACAAGCCTTACATATTTCACTTCATTTTTGACCCTCCGCCGGGAAATTATATATTGAATATATGTACCATACTACTAATGAATGACGCTTCGGCTTCTTTCTGGCGGCAGCCATACAGTCCAAAAGGCTACTTTGGGCCGAGCAACCTGTGTCATTTTTTGAAGTAGTAACTTAGCGCGAATAAAAACACAGGAACAATAAAGACGGACAAGGACAAGCGCTGGTCCTTGTCCGTCTTTCTTGTTCCCGTGTTTTTATTCGAGCTAAGTTACTACTTCAAATATGCACGACCAACTAGCCCAGCAGTCAACTCTTTTAGAACCTGTGTCAGTTCGCCGAAGAGATTCGTCCTGTATATTCCTCAAGCAACAAACAGCAGTATATTGCTGAAGGGAGTTGAACGTGTAGCACGGAAAAGGGAATATATATTGGTACATTTCTTTGCGTATTCTGCAAAGAGCTGTAAGCCTCAATTAGTTTTTCACTTCAAATTAGCGCCACTTATAATAAATACGTGAAGAACCGCCTAACTTTGAGAAGCAGTTAAAAAAGCAAGTGGTGCTGGTAGAATCTAAACTGCAGTGCTAGAGAAGTCCTCCTGTTACTGCCGAGTGTTTCTGTGAAGAAATGCAAAAATTCGATATTATACCATGAACCACTCGTCGTAAGCAAACCTGTTATAGCGGATTAAAATCAAGGTAACTATTGTAGAAGGCATATATAGGCAGCGTTTGTAAGATACTTGTTGTACCGCGGCAGGTATGGTATGATAGCTGGATTCTTATAAGCTATGCTTTTGCGGTTGTCGATCCGCGCACGAAATAACCGCAGTGGGTTGGTCTGCGCTCCTTCAGCTGGCACTGTAGCGTTGTCTTTGAGAACTGCATTGTCATATAAAAATAAGGCCTTCGAATAGATTTTCGCGAGCGAAAATATAATTCGCAAAACATATTCTCGCAAAAATATATTTGAGACGACCGCCATAAGTGTACAAGTAGAGGGAACGAGAGCGAACACACGAAAACACTGCAGAAAGCGCCCGTACGCGTACCGCCCGAACTGCAGCAGACGACAGGCGCGAGTCCGTGCCCTGACGTCACGCGAGCAGCGCTCGCAGCGCCCCTGTAGTTCGTTCTCGGGCCTAATAGGTACCCTCGAACTCGGAGTGTTTAGACAGGCTCGTATCGCCGTGTAAGCAGCGCGAATTTCGCGTTCTGCTGCTGTGTTGTGGTTCGCTCCTTGTTTTTTTGTACGCGTTTGGGATCTTTGAGTTGCCCATATTCCGGAGGGCCATGGCTTGATCAGAGTTGTCGCCCAGCTGCTGGCGTTACTGCACCGCATCTAGAGCAAAGGTGAGGGTTCTGCGGTGCTTTTCTGAAGCCATGCCTTCCGCTCGGTTCTATGCCAGTCTTATCATAAATCTACCCACCGCTCATGGCCGGCTGATCGTGTTGATAACGCGGGCGGTGAGTCGCTTACCGCTGACGAAGCGTGAAAAGGCACCACTAATAAATCGCGTCCCTGCTACGAGTTTTGCGCAATTACACGTTCTTTTCCTGGCGCTTGTAGAAACAACCAGTTGAAAGTGATCTAGAAATGCCAGCGAATGCGAAACGATTGCCGCTGGTCTCGCAGTGATTGCAGGATTATTTATTTATTCGTCCCTTCGATGAACAGCTCTGCAGTTCCTACTTGCTGTTTCTTGAATCAGCAGAGTGCTACTGTTGTGTACAACATGCATGTGTCATGTCTTTAGTCTCTGCGTAATAAGAGGTAGGCCCCTTCGCCAGCACACGCATATGCACTCGGGTGTTAGCGCCAGCAGATGCTGTCTTGCAGTGTCTCTTCCCCTTTCTTTTTTCTCCACCTTTATGAGATGACGGAATCGGCGTGTAGGCGAGCCGTATGTAAAAATACTGAAAGATATCAATAGCGGCTCCACAACCGCTGTAGTCCTCCATAAAGAAAGCAACAAAATCCCAACAAAGAATGGCGTCAGGCAGGGAGGTACAATCTCTCCAATGCTATTCACAGCTTGTTTACAGGAGGTATTCAGACACTTGGATTGGGAAGAATTGGGGATGAGAGCTAATGGAGAATGAAGTAACCACGTACTCCCAAGAAGATCAACCGAGCAAAGAACGTTTATTACGGGTATCGCGTGCAATATATAGCACACAGCAAGAAAGAGGGGAAGGGACAAATAGAGAGTAAGGGAAGAAAGTGAGAACAGCAGGTGCGCCCAGCTTTATAGGCACGTGCGGTGCCCATGATGATACAACAGTCTCCTCTTAGGGAGAGAACCTGTCAGGGGGACGTCTCGAACGTGCTGACCTTCGTAGTTCCAGGGTTGTGGTCTCATCCGTCGTATTCGCACTAGCGGTCTTGTCGACGGCTCTGTCGCCTCTGGCTGAGAGACGCAGTTGCACTTGCTCCGAGTCCTGCACCACCACACACGGTTGCACTTGGTCCAAGTGTCGTCGCATTAGTTCACCCTCCGGTCCCTCGGCAGTCACCATACGAGACTCCTCTGTGGTTTGGACACGTGCTTGAGTCCATGGGTCTCCGAGGCAACTGTAGTTTCGCACCCAAATTGGTTTATCCTACTGCAAGAAATCATTGGCAAAAGGGTAACTGTAATGCTCTGTTTCTGACGGCAACAAGTTATCTAACCGGGAGCGTAGCTCACGCCCCATCAGCAGCATAGCCGGCGTTTTTCCGTCTGACAGCGGCGTTCGTCGGTAGTTGTGCAAGATCCTGGCTAGCCGCGTTTGCATTGAACCTTGCCTGTTTTTCTGCAGGCTTTGTTTTATGGTACGCATCACTCGTTCCGCCAACCCATTCGATTGAGGGTGATATGGTGCAGTGCGCATGTGCTTTATTCCATTCACCGTAGTGAAAGTCTGGAATTCCCGGCTTGCAAACTGCGGCCCATTATCTGTGACGATAGTGCGCGGCAATCCAAAAGTGCTAAAGAAGATGCGCAGGGCATCTACGGTCGTCCCAGTTGTGGAAGTTCGCAAAGGCACAGCTTCCATCCACTTACTGTGGCAATCGACCACTATTAATAGCATGTAGCCATCCACCGGACCCGCAAAATCGATGTGCAGACGAGACCACGGCTGCCTGGTTTCCAGCCACAGGACTGGTACCTGGCGTGGAGGCATCGGTGCAGCTTGAACACATAAGTGGCACGTTTTACCGAGCTGCTCAACCTGTTTATCAATGCCGGGATACCAAAGCAGCGAGCGAGCTAGTCTCTTCATCGCGATGATTCCTTGATGTGTCTCATGAATCAGCTGCAACACTACGTTCCTGGCTGCTCTAGGCACGACGACTCGGTGGCCCCAGAACACCAGGCCTTCTCTCACAGTTAGCTCGTCCCTCCGAACTAGGTACAGCTTCAAAGTGACTTGCTTCACGTCTAAATGCCGAGGCCAGCCTTCCTGCACCCACTTCCGCACCAAAAGTAACTCCTCATCTTCGGCCATATAGCGGGCCAGTTGTTTGGCTGACAACACTCTACTGTCCAAACAGGTGGTGAGAAGTACGTACTCACAGTCATCAGCGCTGTCCTCGTCTCCGGACACTTCCTCGGAAGGCGCTGCCCGTGACAGGCGGCTGAGTGCATCAGCCGGAACATTCGCCTTGCCGTCCTTGAACTTGACGATGTAGGAGTTGTCAAGCCGCATACAACGGTGGGCTCAAACGGAGAGCCCACCGTTGTATGCGGGCGGCTGCCATGGCTGGAACCGGCTTATCTGTATTGAAAATATTCCCTAATGGCTTGTGATCAGTCAGAAGTGCAAATTTCCTACCCAACAAATATGCCCGGAATTTCGCCACTCCAAACACTAATGCCAGGGCTTCCTTTTCAAGCTGCGAATACTTCCGCTCTGCGTCTGCGAGTATGCGGGAGCGGAAGCCAATGGGTTGCCTCATCCCCTCAGCTGTGCCGTGAGAAAGGACGGCTCCAATGCCGACCGATGAAGCGTCACATTCTAGTACCAACGGTTTGTTTGGGTTGTAATGGGCAAGAAATTCTGCTCTACTTATCAGTGCTTTGACCTCTTGGAACGCCCGCTGCTGAGCAATGCCCCACTTCCACTCTGTCCTGGCGCTCAATAGTTTTCATAGAGGTGCAAAAATCGTGGCTGCCTGCGGTAGAAACTTTTGGTAATAGGTGACCAGCCCCAAAAATGACCTTAACTCGGGCACTCCCGTGGGTGTGCCAACGTCCAGAATAGACTCAAGATTTTCCCTTTTGGCATGCACGCCCTTATCGTTGATTTTGTAACCCAAAAAATCAACTTCATTCTCACGAAATCTTGACTTCTCCCGATTCAGCCGCGCCCCGAACTCGCGGAACCTTCCCATAACTCGGCGTAATGTGGCGGCGTCATTCTGCTTTTCTGCAATGATTACGTCGTCCAAATAGACCTGTACTCCGGGCAGTCCTTACAAAATTGTTTCCATGCGTTGCTGAAATAGCGCTGGCGCAGAGGCTACTCCGAACAGAAGGCGTGTGAAGCAAAAAAGGCCCTTCTGTGTATTTACCCTCGTGAGCAGTTGCGATTCTTCGTCTAACGCAATTTGATTGTACGCGTCCCGGAGATCGATAGTTGTAAAAACTTCACCGCCATTTAACGTCGCCATGATGTCCTCTATGCGCGGGGGAGGATACTGGATCGTATGGCAGGCTTGGCTGACAGTAGTTTTGAAATCGCCACATAAGCGAATGTTTCCGTTACGCTTTACCACCGCCACTACGGGTGCTGCCCACTCCGAATGTGCGACCGGGGCAAGAATTCCATTTTCAACTAACCGATCAATTTCCGTAATCAGGGTGTAGATGAGCCATATGTAAAAATACTGGAAGATATCTATAGCGGCTCCACAGCCACCGTAGTCCTCCATAAAGCAAGCAACAAAATCTCAATAAAGAAAGGCGTCAGGCAGGGAGATACGATATCTCCAATGCTATTCACAGTGTGTTTACAGGAGGTATTCAGAGACCTGGATTGGGAAGAATTGGGGATAAAAGTTAATGGAGAATACCTTAGTAACTTGCGATTCGCTGATGATATTGCCTTGCTTAGTAACTCAGGGGACCAATTGCAATGCATGCTCACTGACCTGGAGAGGCAAAGCAGAAGAGTGGGTCTAAAGATTAATATGCAGAAAACTAAAGTAATGCTTAACAGTCTCGGGAGAGAACAGCAATTTACAATAGGCAGCGAGGCACTGGAAGTCGTAAGGGAATACATCTACTTAGGGCAGGTAATGACGGCGGATCCGGATCATGAGACGGAAATAATCAGAAGAATAAGAATGGGCTGGAGTGCGTTTGGCAGGCATTCCCAAATCATGAACAGCAGGTTGCCGTTATCCCTCAAGAGAAAAGTATATAATAGCTGTGTCTTACCAGTACTCACCTACGGGGCAGAAACCTGGAGGCTTACGAAAAGGGTTCTACTCAAATTGAGGACGACACAACGAGCTATGGAAAGAAGAATGATAGGTGTAACGTTAAGGGATAAGAAAAGAGCAGATTGGGTGAGGGAAGAAACGCGAGTTAAAGACATCTTAGTTGAAATCAATAAAAAGAAATGGGCATGGGCAGGACATGTAATGAGGAGGGAAGATAACCGATGGTCATTAAGGGTTACGGACTGGATCCCAAGGGAAGGGAAGCGTAGCAGGGGGCGGCAGAAAGTTAGATGGGCGGATGAGATTAAGAAGTTTGCAGGGACGGCATGGCCACAATTAGTACATGACCGGGGTTGTTGGAGAAGTATGGGAGAGGCCTTTGCCCTGCAGTGGGCGTAACCAGGCTGATGATGATGATGATGATGATGATGATCAATTTCGGCCTCCACTTTTGAGCGCAACGCGTACGGCACCGGCCGCGCCTTACAGCGTCATCCCGCAATGGCAAACGGGTGAGTGGCCCCTTTATGAGCCCTAACTTGGGTTGAAACACGTCGGAAAATTCTTCTAACAAGACTTGAACGCTATTGCCAACTTCACGAATGGCTGCACTCTTGCCTTCCTGCGTTGCGCTGAGCACCGGCTCCCCAAGAAGGTCCAGCGCTGTCATGACGTCCCTGCCACACAGTTTCGGTCTGGAACAACTCAGCACCGCTAATGTGGCTTTCGTAGTCTTCGAACCCAAGGAAACCTCGAGCTGTAACTGGCCACGCACCGGCAGTGGTCCAAGGAAGCATGACAACTTGAGCTGCGATTCTTGCAGTTTCGGCCAGGCATCTTGATGCTGTACGTAGGCGGGCCAAGTGATGATAGAAACCTGGGACCTTGTGTCCAGCTGCATCTTGATCGCTATTTCATTCCAAAGTAGAGTGCACATTACTGCCTTTACGGTGTGAATGTTTCCAACGAAATTATCTGCCTTTTCAACAAGGAACAGAGCTTCTGATCCGGGATCGTTGCAGTTTCCTGCTGACGGATGCACGGCATTAATTTGCTGGTGTGGCCACGTAAACGGTTCCCTCGTTCTGCTGTCTGCTTGTCCGGGACACATCTTGCGAACATGACCCTGCTGCTGGCACCGGTAGCACTTTGCTGAGCGGAACCGGCAGGTTCTGGGGTCGTGCCCTGTTTTTCCACACCTGAAGCATGGTGGCCGACTTTCACGTCGTGCATACATGTTTCTTAACATGTGTACGCCTTCGTCCTCAGGCGCTGTCTTCAGCGTCTTCACATTTTCTTCCGCCATTTCTACTGCTAAGGCGATTTCCTCTGCTTCGCTTCTTGTTAAGGATGCCTTCGAAAGCAGTTGATGATGTACCGAGTTGTCTTGCCAGCCACAAACTATACGGACCCGGAGCATCCTGTCAAGTGAAGTGCCGAAGTTGCAGGTATCCGCCAATTGTCGAATGGCTACAAGAAAATCTCTGACTGGCTCTCCTGGCATCTGGTTGCGTGAGAAAAATTTGTAGGATTGGGCTTTTTCATTCGGGCTGGGCGAAAAATGCTTCTGCAGTATGTGGAGGGCTTCATTGTATGACAGCTGGTTCACCTTTGTTGGCGCACAGCGTCCACTAACAAAGGCCACCGTGTGAGTGCTCAGCCCTGCTACGAGCAATGCTTGCTTCTTCTTTTCTTCCGTGATGCCGTTGCCTTCTAAGAAAGCTTCTAGCCGCACTAGATATGCCGGCCAGTGGTCCGTAGCTTCCTCGAACTGCGGTGGGCTTCCGTATCTGGCCATGGCTACCGGGGTGTTGCTGGTGGGGCGGCAGGCTTATCCCATCCTCGTCACCACTGAAGTAACCACGTGCTCCCAAGAAGATCAACCGAGCAAAGAACATTTATTACGGGCATCGTGTGCAATATATAGCACACAGCAAGAAAGAGAGGAAGGGACAAATAGAGAGTAAGGGAAGAAAGTGATTACAGCAGGTGCGCCCAGCTTCATAGGCGCGTGCGGTGCCATGACGATACAACAGAGAATACCTTGGTAACTTGCGATTCACTGTGATATTGCCTTGCTTAGTAACTCAGGGGACCAATTGCAATGCATGCTGACTGTCCGGGACGGGCAAAGCAGAAGGGTGGGTTTTAAAGTTAATCGGCAGAAAACTAAAGTAATGCTTAACAGTCTCGGAAGAGAACAGCAGTTTATGATAGGTAGTGAGGCACTGGAAGTGGTAAGGGAATACATCTACTTAGGGCAGGTAGTGACCGCGGATCCGGATCATGAGACTGAAATAATCAGAAGAATAAGAATGGGCTGGGGTGCGTTTGGCAGGCATTCTCAGATCATCAACAGCAGGTTGCCATTATCCCTCAAGAGAAAGGTGTATAACAGCGGGGCAGAAACCTGGAGGCTTGCGAAAAGGGTTCTACTTAAGTTGAGGACGACGCAATGAGCTATGGAAAGAAGAATGATGGGTGTAACGTTAAGGGATAAGAAGAAAGCAGATTGGGTGAGGGAACAAATGCAAGTTAATGACATCTTAGTTGAAATCAAGGAAATGAAATGGGCAGGGCATGTAAGGAGGAAGGAAGGTAACTGATGGTTATTATGGGTTGCAGACTGGATTCCAAGGGAAGGGAAGCTTAGCAGGGGGCGGCAGAAAGTTAGGTGGGTGGATGAGATTAAGAAGTTTGCAGGTACGTGGCCACAATTAGCACATGACTGGTTTGGTTGGAGAAGCATGGGAGAGGCCTTTGCCGTTTGCAGGCCTTTGCAGTGGGCGTAGCCAGGCTGATGATGATGATGATATGACAGCTATGTGCCTATTCATTCGGACGTCGTGGTCCGGGCTTACTACAGTGCTCAGCAGTGGTCACACACACGGCTGTATTCTAGCTAGCTAGGGGTGCCATCATCACCTTCCATTTGAGGCACTGAGACAGTGATAGTGTGTTTTCTTCACTTAAAGCTGTGAGTGCTTTTTGAGTGACCGTGCAGGTAGAGAAACTTGCTTCACTGCTGCTGTTGCTTATTGGCACTTTCAAAAGCAAACACATATGAGTGTATGATCAGCTGACCGTTCTATATGTATATGTGCGTTGCTTTCGTTGATCATATGTCATGCATGCAACTTTGCATCCATGATTGAGATCATAGAAATGGCAAGAAGGCAGATGACACTGTGTGTGCTTAATTTTTGTCTGGGCCGTTTTTAGAATATCAACTATTAATGAAGTGGACGAACTCCAAACAGTCGAGCTGTTTACAGCTAAATGATCTTTTTCCTGTTGCATGTGGAGCAGACGTTTATATTTGTGGCTGTGGCATTGTGAAGAGGACTAGGCCTGGATAAACTGGCCTATAATTTGTTTCACTCTGTGGCTGCTGCTGCTGTCTTTACTGCTTCTGCCACTTTATTGTGCCTCCACCTAATATTTACTCTGCTTATCAAGATCTGGTTTGTTGTCTTATTAACTTATTTGTCTAGCCACCGACACGTGCCTAGACAAATAGCACAGAATGCCCTTTCTTCTGGGGAAGCCATTGCGTTGAGATGCTTAGCATGTGTCAATTCGCAGTCCCACTAAAGGAAACTGGCACATCAGAAAGACCATCAGTGCAACATGACACTATAAATTGGTACAGAAAATGTAAATAAATAATATATATAGTGCTGCATGTAAATATGTATATATAATATCCAGCCTTTCTACAATTCACTGCACATAAAATAATTTCTTCGTATAACACATTGCTCTTTCAAGTAACATTTATACCTTGAAAACCACACTTAATATGCCCATATGCCCATATGGTTCATAAGCTACTCAAACGACGAATGCTTCACTTTACATAGATTTCAACAGAAGTTGAGCCTGCCTGCTTTTTTTATTTTTTTTATTGCTGGGTGTGAACTGTTCATGATCAGAAAAACTTTGGAGTGAATGTGGGTACGTGTAAATGGGCATATAGAAACAAAGATATAGACCATTTTGTTGAGGGCGCCATCATTTTGCGATCACAGCACCGTCTATTGTCCGGCACCATGCTGGTATGTGGGATCGTGCTGGAGGGTGCACGGCAAATGGGCTGTTGATGACGAGTGGCAAGTTTTCACACTATTCTGAGAGGCATCAACAAGTTGTTTGGATTGGGAAACTTCTTAGCATGTTGCCACTAAGATTTTAGCTTCGATATAGCCTCAATATCGAACGGCGACGGGCCTAGAGGCGCACCCGCAACTGTCTATGTTTGAAATAGGAGGCGAGTCAAGTCTGAACATTGTCGATACGTAACCTATACATGTAACATGTTATTTTTGTATTTCTAGCCTTGAACTTCGTTGAGGTATAAATCAGATGATAACAATGAGACGTGTCTCCATGTGCCATGTGGTGTACCGCACAAGCGTACATCCCAATCCAGGTAACTGCGATGCTCCAAGGAAACACGTTTTGCTAGCTTTGGTGCTCCTAAAATATTCCTGGTAAAAATTTCCGGGTAAAAGCAAACCCGGGCATAAAGCTTTGCAAAATAAACAACTCTAAAATAACTCAATAAAAAGGGCTGTTAACATAAATAAAATGAGCTGAAGGCAGTGGCCACAAATATGCCATGACCAATGAGGTGCACCCAACACATTCGTAGATTATTCGCATTGTGAGGTCTTGAATGGTGCCTGTGCGTGCAAGGGCACCTCACCTACTCGAGAGAGCTGAAAAACCAACAACTACTCCTTGCAACAGCAACTTTATTTTCAGCAGTAATACAGCATGTGATGAGCGGCATCGACACCTTGCCGGTGAGATTTGGAAGCACGGGAGAGCCCACGTGAACTATAAATGAGTTGAATGCTGGGCTGGTTGGTATTTTGACATGAGAACCATATTGAAGTACAGCACAACAGGATAGCACAACAGAAAGGAAGAACACAGGTGCAAACTAATAACTGATTTTATTAAAGCCAGACCCACAGGTATACATATCCGCAAGCTGCGCAGACGCACTGTTACGAGGAAAAATGGGATTCGTCGAACAGGAAGTAATTTAACAAGGTGCGAAAGGAATTTCATTTCTGCATTGTACAGTGCAATCGATGTTTTGCTAACACAATCCTGACCGGCTTTTCTGATAAGAAATGCCTCTAACGTTTCACAATCAGTTTTTGCTTGCTCTTGCGTAGGATTTTCACACTATGGAAACGTGGTTCGCATGTGGGACAGCTACTGCACTGGTCAGCAAGATGTATATTATCCTTATTAGCCAGATTTCTTGGATGCTCCCTGAGTCGGTCAATGATGCATCGCCCCGTCTGGCCGATCTATACTTTTCCGCAGGATAGGGGGATCTCGTCCACAATGTCATTGGAACATTCGGCTAGTCACTTTTCATGGTGCTTTTTACAGGCCACATTTTTGTCTGCACAAGTGATGCGGCGGCTTAGCTGAGCAAGCTTCTTGGGGGTTGAAAAAAAAAACCAGGGGAAACTGCTTGTACTTACTAATCTGCAGGCTTGGAGTAACGCCTGACACCGGCACAAGATGCTGAGAGTGAGTGGGGCTATACTAATCCAGGTATAACCAAATTAGTAAGGCCTACTAAGCTTCAACAAAGACACTCCCTCACCAGAACAGGAATTGGCCTCTCTGGTGCAGTATTCGGCCGCTACTTCCCAAATGATTCCTTCAATAAACCCATGGCCCTCAGTCCCCAGCAGCTGCGGAGCACCTGAACAAGGCGGCGGTCAGACTTGTAACGCAGCAGCGGGTTCTAAGAATCTCTGGTTCCGGACAGGCTGCCAATGGAAACTGACCCTGTCAACCTTTAATTGCCGAACTCTGTTGAGTATGGCTAGCTTAGCAGGACTCTTTGGGGAACTATCTTATCAGACATTGTTTGGGATATCATCGGCTATAGTGAGATTACAACCGGTGAAGCTTATACATTGCTGAATAACAGCCATGGCCTCTGCTATAGAGGTCTGCCAGATAAGAAGCAATATGGGGTGGGATTCCTAATCCATAAGAATATAGCGGGCAACATTGACGAATTCTACAGCATAAATGAGAGGGTAGCTGTAGTCGTAATCAACCTAATAAGATATAAAGATTAAAGGTAGTACAAGCTACACTACAACATCCAGTCATGATGAGGAAGTAGATCAGTTTTATGAAGATGTTGAATTAGCGATGAGAAAAGTGCAAACATAGTATACTGTACTAATGGGCGACTTCAGTGCAAAAGTGGAGGAATAGCAGGCTGGTTGACAAGCAATTGGCAACTATGGCGTCAATCCTAGGAATGCTAGAGGAGAGATCCTGGTGGAATTCGCAGAAAGGAATAAGCTTCGAATAAGGAACACTTTTCAGGAAGCGTAGCAGCAGAAAGTGGACCTGGAAAAGCCCAAATGGTGAAACAAAAAATGAAATGGACTTCATGCTTTCTGCTGATCACAGCAAAGTGCATGATATAGGTGCGGTAAAATGCAGTGATCATAGGTTAGTGAGTGCTAGCATTCACCTCAATTTGAGGAGAGAAAGGGTAAAATTGGTCGAGAATAAACAGTTCAACCTAGAGGCAGTAAGGGTAAAAGCAGAAAAATTTAGGCTGGTACTTGCAAATAAATATGCAGCTTTAAAACAGAGAGTTGAAGATGACATAGAGATAATGAACGAAACTGTAACTAAGCTGGCTTCAGAGGCAGCAATTGAAGTGGGAGGCAAGGCACCGAGGCAACCAGTAGACAACCTCTCCCAAGTAACAAAGGACCTAATAAAGAAACCACAAAGAATGAAAGTGTCCAACTCAAGAGATAAGATAGAATTTGAGGAACTGTCAAAACTCATAAACAAGGCGAAAATAAGTGATATTCTCAACTATAACATGAGAAAGACTGAAGAAGCCATAAAAAATGGATGCAGCCTGAAGTCAGTGAGAAAGAAATTTGGCATAGGACAGACCAAGATGTATGCACTGAAAGATAAGCAGGGTAATATCATCAGCAATCTCAAAGATATAGTAAAAAAAGGAGGAGAATTCTATACTGACCTGTACAGTACCCAGAGGAGTCGGGATACCTCCGTTAGAAACAGTAATGAATAGGATACAGAAACTCCTCCTATAACTAGCGATAAGGTCAGAAGGGCCATGCAGGACACGAAACGAGGAAGAATGGCAGGAGAAGATGGAATAACAGTCAATTTAATCAAAGATGGAGGAGACATAATGCTTGGGAAAACTGGCGGCTCTTTATACGAAGTGTCTATCGATTGCAAGGGTCCCAGAAAACTGGAAGAATGCAAACATTATACTGTTCCACAAAAAGGGAGAGGTTAAACAATTGAAAAATTATAGGCCCATTAGCTTACTCCCAGTATTATATAAAATATTTACCAAAATAACCTCCAATAGAATAAGGGCAACACTGGACTTTAGTCAACCAAGAGAACAGGCTGGCTTCAGGAAGGGATGCTCTACAATGGATCATGGATATCTCGGCAACCTTTGGTTTGCCGGTGACATTGTTCTATTCAGAAACAATGCAGGCAAGTTACAACAAATGATTGAGGACCTTAACAGAAAGAGTGTAAGAGTGGGGTTGAAGATTAATATGCAGAAGACAAAGATAATGATGAATAGCTGGGCAAGGGAACAAGAGTTTAGGATCGCCAGTCAGCCTCTAGAGTCTGTGAAGGGAAGTACGTTCACCTAGGTCAACTAAACACAGGGAACCCTGATCATGAGAAGGAAATTCATAGAAGAGTAAGAATGGGTTGGATCGCATTGCGCAGACGTCAGCTCCTGACTGGAAGCTTACCATTATCATAGAAAATGATGGTGTACAATCAGTGCATTTTACCAATGCTTATGTATGGGGCAGAGACTTGGAGACTGACAAAGAAGCTTGAGAACAAGGACCGCGCAAAGAGCGATGGAATGAAGATTGCTAGGCATAACATTAAGAGACAGAAAGAGAGCGGTTTGGATTACAGAAAGTGGTATAGACAATATTCTAATTGACATCAAGAGAAAAACGAGCAGGGTAGGTCATGTAATGCGCCGGCTAGGTAACCGTTAGACTATTCAGGTTGCAGAATGGGTACCAGGAGAAGGGAAACGTAGTCGAGGATGGCAGAAGACTAGGTGGAACGATGATATTGGGAAATTCGCGAGGGCTAGTTGGAATCTGTTTGCGCAGAACAGGGGTAATTAGAGATAGCAAGGAGAGGCCTTCCTCCTGCAGTGGACATAAAACAGGCTGATAATGATGATGATAATGAAAGCCTTGGGAGCTATGCAAAGGGGGAAGGCAGCTGGGGAGGATCAGGTAACAGCAGATTTGTTGAAGGACGGTGGGCAGATTGTTCTAGAAAAACTGACCACCCTGTTTACTCAGTGCCTCATGACCTTGAGCGTACTGGAATCTTGGAAGGACACTGACATAATCCTAATCTCTTATCCAAAGACTTGAAAAATTATAGACCGATCAGTTTACTGTCCGTTGCCTACAAAGTATTTACTAAGGTAATTGCAAATAGAATCAGGAACACATTAGACTTCCGTCAACCAAAGGACCAGGCAGGATTCCGTAAAGGCTACTCAACAATAGATCATATTCACACTATTAATCAGGTGATAGAGAAATGTGCAGAATATAACCAACCATTATATATAGCTTTCATTGATTACGAGAAAGCGTTTGATTACACCCATGTGCTTAGATTTAGGTGCACGTTAAAGAACCCCAGGTGGTCAAAATTTCCGGAGTCCTCCACTACGGCGTGCCTCATTAGCAGAAAGTGGTTTTGGCACGTAAAACCCCAAATATTAAAAAAAAAAAAATCGTTTGATTCAGTCGAAACCTCAGCAGTCATGAAGGCATTGCGGAATCAGGGTGTAGACGAGCCGTATGTAAAAATACTGAAAGATATAAATAGTGGCTCCACAGCCACAGTAGTCCTCCATAAAGAAATCAACAAAATCCCAATAAAGAAAGGCGTCAGGCAGGGAGGTACAATCTCTTCAATGCTATTCACAGCCTGTTTACAGGAGGTATTCAGAGACCTGGATTGGGAAGAATTGGGGATAAGAGTAAATGGAGAATGCCTTAGTAACTTGCGCTTCGCTTACGATATTGCCTTGCTTAGTAACTCAGGGGACCAACTGCAATGCATGCTCACTGACCTGGAGAGGCAAAGCAGGAGGGTGGGACTAAAAATGAATCTGCAGAAAACTAAAGTAATGTTTAACAGTCTTGGAAGGGAACAGCAGTTTACGATAGGTAGCGAGGCACTGGAAGTGGTAAGGGAATACATCTACTTAGGACAGGTAGTGACTGCTGATCCGGATCATGAGACGGAAATAATCAGAAGAATAAGAATGGGCTGTGCGTTTGGCAGGCGTTCTCAGATCATGAACAGCAGGTTGCCATTATCCCTCAAGAGAAAAGTGTATAACAGCTGTGTCTTACCAGTACTCACGTACGGGGCAGAAACCTGGAGGCTTACGAAAAGGGTTCTACTTAAGTTGAGGACGACGCAACGAGCTATGGAAAGAAGAATGATAGGTGTAACGTTATGGGATAAGAAAAGAGCAGATTGAATGAGGGAACAAACACGCGTTAATGACATCTTAGTTGAAATCAAGAAAAAGAAATGGGCATGGGCAGGACATGTAATGAGGAGGGAAGATAACTAATGGTCATTAAGGGTTACAGACTGGATTCCAAGGGAAGGGAAGCATAGCAGGGGCCGACAGTTAGGTGGGCAGATGAGATTAAGAAGTTTGCAGGGACAACATGGCCACAATTAGTACATGACCGGGGTAGTTGGAGAAGTATGGGAGAGGCCTTTGCCCTGCAGTGGGCGTAACCAGGCTGATGATGATGATGATGATAATGATGATGACTAATTTAATTAAACAAGTGATAAATTAATGGAAATGAAAGTGGATGAAAAAAGTCCTTGCCGCAGGTGGGGAACGATCCCAAGTCTTCGCGTTACGTATGCCATGCTCTACCAATTGAGCTACTGCGGCGCCCTTTTCCCATCCCAAGGTTAGTACCAGTACGAACACACAAATACCCCAGAAAGTAGATGGGAAAACAGCGCCGCAGTAGCTCAATCGGCAGAGCATCGCACACGCAATGTGAAGATGTGGGATCGTTTCCCAGCTGCAACAAGTTGTTTCAGCCACTTTCATTTCCATTAATTTATTCTTTCTTTTATTCAATTAGTAAGTACAAGCAATTTCCCGTGTTGTCCTTGGTGTCTTTGTTGACTTCTTATGATGTGATTGTATGTGTGTGTGTATATATATATATATATATATATATATATATATATATATATATATATATATGGTGTATAGTTTATGTGTGGTGTATAAGATGTCTACAAATGATTCATTCTATAAATGTATAAAATCACATATTTGTTTTGTATTTGCTAAATCTCCTGTATTTTTGTTACTAATATTTATGCTAGTTTTGCAGTAGGTTCCACAACAGTTTTACTTTGGGACCTGTTTTGATAGCTTTTTTCATGCAGTTTTTGTTTGTGATATTGATCAATAAACCAGACGAAACAGGTTACGAAGTTATCACTGTCAATGTGCCACTCTTCTTGTAAAAAATAATTCTACAATCATTGCTCTTTACCTGTACTTACATATAGGATAAAACCACAGAGGTCAACAATGAAGCTTGAAAGGAAGTTTTAAACCATATAAAAAGTGATGGAACAAAAAATGATAGGCGTGATGTGTCGAGGACTGCGTATTAAATTAGGGAGCAAACGGAACTAGCCGATATAGATGTTGCGATTCAGAGAGAGAAAAATTAGCAGCACATCCATCCTTTGGAGATGATTGGTGAGAATAATGCAGTTAGCAATCGATCCTTGATGCCTGTGTAATTGGTGATATGTTTTATATGTAATTATGAATATTCTGAAAAGGGGCACTTACCCACTGACACATATCTAGTGTCTGACATTGATCTTTGAGAGGTTCACTGAAGAGTGCCACATAACCAGTGTTGCATACTGCATATATGCGTGTAATGACCACAAGTATGTATAAAAGAACTTGGAGTGAGAATTGCAGTCATGGCAGTCAACAATGCATGCAGTCATTACACATAGAAAAAGGCGACATTTGTTTTCTCATACACTTTCTGTGCTGCTTGCCTTGATTAAACTAAGTACTCGCAGAAGCACTGGAACCATCCATTGGTGGCTTTAACTCTTTTTGTACTGCGTCCATTTGGTATAGTTAGCCTGTTAATGATAGTTTGAAATGCCACATTCAAGACCTTACACACCGCGCTATCAGAGGTGAAGGAGAGCCTTTTTTTTTTCTAAGCAGTTCGCTTTTTTCCCACCAGGCGGTGATTTTTGAATGTGCTCCAACGTTTTCACAATCGTCAATGTAGAAAGCAAAAATGGCCGCCCGCTCTCTTTGATTTGAACTGCTGCTTTCGAGACCTTCCGCGCCACTTATGAACACTCTGCACCATTGGACATGAAGGAGGAGAACTATATTTTTGCTTTCTTTCTAAGCAGTTTCATTTTTGCTGCCACATGGTAATTTTTTAATGTTCTCCGAAGTTTTGCAATCATAAAGTAGAAAGCAAAAAAAGGCCACCTCTGCGAGCCATGCGTTCTTCGAAAGATTGCAGATCCCGCGTCTCTACTGCATCTGTGGCTGATTTTATGGATGGATCGAGAAGCAGCGACTCTGAGGCTGCCTTTTTGTCCGACTTTGATTCTGAGAGTGACGACGATGCAAACCAGCCCAGAACTTCGGCAGCCACAGCCCGGTGCGCCCGACTGTTTTGCTTGCAGATAAACATTATTACTCCAATACCTGTTCAATACCTGAGACAGGAAGAGAGCAGTGTGGATCAGAGAGCAAACGGGCATAGCTGATATTCAAATTCACATTAAAAGAAAGAAATGGAGCTGGGCAGGTCATGTAATGCGTAGGTTAGATAACCGGTGGACCGTTAGGGTTAGGACCGTTAGGAACAGGCGGCGGTGGCGTGGCTGTTCTTGCCTATTCCCGATGTCGAGATTTGCACCACGCTTAATTTTTTCATGTCGCCTTTCGGCAGTAACTGAAAAAAAAAAAAGTTCTGAAATTCTCACACCACACAGTGGGGGCACTGTGGGTAATTTCTTTATTTTCTTTACGAAGTTAGAGGTGCTGCTGATAAATTAATGTGGCCATTACACGGTTATATATACTATTTGCTAATCCAAGCTGGTCCAATTGTTGGTTTCGATCATGGTTCTCTCAGCACAGCAGTCTTATTCTCAGCACATAAGACCATGGACTAACTACCCAGTGACCTTAGTTGGCTGGAAAATGGTTAGACATAGGCAGAAAGACAGTGGAAAGTGCATGAATTATACCAAGAATGCTAATTGCCTTAAAATAACTTGGGCAGGCAATGTAATCTGTAGGCTCACTGGTCTCTCACTGACCCTACAGACTTGCACTTATGGACAGCAGACAGTTTGGTGGGGTGATTGAAGATTGCTGAGTAAGGTATCAGCTGGCTGGATGGTATCGGCTGGCACAAAACAGGGGTGATTGAAGATTGCTGAGTAAGGTCTTCATTCTGCAGTGGACAATGAATAGGCTGGTGATGATGACTCTGCCATGTTGCAGTCGGTTTGCAACGGTTAGACGACAAGAATAGCTTAGATAGAAAAAACTGAGATGAGATAAAACATGAGATAAACATGAGATAAAAGCTTGTCAGACGAGTGTGAGATATGTTGTGCTGTCATGAACCTTGCACATAGTAAGGCTGCCCTGCTTTCAAATATTTAATGTGTGTTGTCTGTTGTAGCCCTTTGCTGAACCCAAATGTTTTTGTTTTCTACGGCTACGTATTGTAGTCTGCCTGATTTTTACTATTGTGTCACTTGATTCTGTAATTGGACTGTAATCGGTCGAACTATTTTCTGCAGACCTCACAAAAGCGATGAGCCTAGGAATCGCTGTTGCCGAAGCATCATGCCACAGTGCTCTCGAGGTCGGTCAGGTCAATGTTGCCGTGCAGTGCAGCTTGCCTGTGGCTGACAAGTCTGTCGGGTGCTCCTTTGAAGCAGGGAGCGAGTCAAGGAGCGTGAAGACTACACAGACTGTTCGCCGGTCAAGCTCCGCGTCAGGTAGGCAGTGACCGCAGATGTGTGCACTTGTTTTACTTTTGCCTGCTTGTGTGCGTTTATGGTAAATGGCGTGGTTTGCCTAGCTTGGTGCGACAGCCTGCTCAGGTGGTTACAACATTTCACTGCCGAGGGCAATTCCGCAGGTGTTCAAAATTTTACATTTGAAATACAAGTGTGAGCACCATGAAAAGCTCACAAAAATAGCTGTGTTTGATAGTGAAACTGAAAAAAAAGAAGTCATTATGACTCGCAGGAAGTGACACATTAACTAACACCTGGCTCCTTGACGTAGCCACCATGTTGCACAGTGTAGATACTGTGGTTGCCGCGGGGTGCACTGACAAGCCCTTTTGCCTTCAAGAAGTTTATACTATTGCATGCTCGGATTGGTCTCTGGTTTTCCAGGCCTGGCAATGGGAGCAAGTGCACCACTTGCAGCGTGACGGAAAAGTCTTGAACTTGTGTCATAACTGGACTACCATCTTCTTTAACGAGCTGTAGCTGGTCAGCACACGATTTAGCAGAGAGAGTGCACCAGACTTATTGGCATTGTATCGATATATCGAGAACCAGTAAGAGGAAAGAAAAATTACGACAAAACTTATCTTGTGATGAGTGTCGATGGGCAATGCAATTAAAATTCGAGGACTGCAGCGACACAGCACATTTCTGAAGTCACGTTTATTTGTCTTCTATTGTGGTCATTCTATAAGGCATTCATTGCTGTGGCTATATGTGTCATACTGTCGTATCCTCCTACTTTGCCATGGCACTCAAATTCTAAGATGACCCATGAGCATGGCGGCATAACGACGACTGTATGACGTCAATGCAGTGATGAAAAACGAATGATGCCAATAGAATGACAAAGGCGGTATGAGATGATGGCGATTCTTAAATGGCGACAATGACATATGGTAGTTACGATGTGAAGACGATGGGATGATTAGTGTATTACAGTTATAGTGTGACGACAACTGGATGACAAAGCTGAAATGAAGACATTGGCACAACCACGATGGCAGAACAATTAATCTATGATAGTGATGCAATGACGATGTATAACAACAGAGTCATAATCACGATTGAGTGATGACAGAACAATTACTATAAAATGATCGAGAACAAATGACATCGATAAAGCAATGAAGGTGATGTGATGACAATAGAATGATGTTTCTGAAGTTATGATGATAGTAAAACAACAGTGTGATTACTGTGTGACGATCTTCCTTTATAGCTATAAGCTCGTCCTGTTGTTTCCTTCAGTAGTGTGTATGGACTGTGTCAACATTGAAATGCTGTCCGGTGGTGTGGTTCCCATGCTCAAGGGCATGCTCTGGGAGTTTCAGTTTGAAAATGGCCGCATTTTAGCTGGCACGATGGCCCAGTGCACAGCACACAGAAGGTGCACAGCACTCCAGAAATAATAATAATAATAAAAAAAAAGATGGTGCGGCACGGCACCCGATCAACAAATAAAAAGTCCTGGCAAAATGGTGAATGGCAAAGGGGTGTGATGGGCCAAAGTATATTATCTTTGTTCCGCTGCCACCATATTTTTATGGCACTACAAGCGACAATGTTTTGGTGTTGAAGCCACCATGTGCCATTATTATCTTCAGCAACAAAAGCTCGTTATCAACAAATTTCGTCTCTGCATCACTTGCATTTGCATCATCAATGTATAGCATCAGTCACTTCTAAAGGTGTTTGCTGCATCACGGTGTGATCTGACGATTACTTTTACCAACTAATGGCAGCATAGTCATTTTTGCAAACAGCAAGTACAAGCGCACTTTGCCTGTATTATGACGTGGAAAATGTAGACGTGGTTCTCCCGATGAAACCATGCGCAAGAGACAAGCACCAGCATGCGCAGTGAGCACTTAGTCTTTTTCTTGAACAATGACTGGTGCCGCCATTAGTTGGGCAAATGTGCAGGGCAGTGAAGTGCACTTGCGAATTAGGAAAAGGGTCCATTATGCCGAGATAAAGCGGACACTCTGAACATTAGCCACGAAGGCTGGGTGGGCATTTTTGATGCGAGGGAGAGATAACTAAACTTTTTAGAACAAAAGGTGGTGGTTCGGTTCATTTTGTGAGTGGGTTCATTATGTGTGTGAGTACGAAATCTCTTTCTAAGGTGAACCCTTGCCCAGAAAAAAAGTAACACTCATAGCGCAACAATAGCGGCGAGCACAATCAACGGTCGTCGAAATACAATTCTTGGGTCAAATGTGTCGGCCATTTATACGTGACTCACGATACATTCCAGCATAATTGCCAGTGCTCGTGTAAGTTCCATACTGTGCACCATTTGCTTCAAAATGAAATCTGATTAGAAAAACTATCTTTTGCTACAGAATTGGTGATGACATTCGAGAAAGATCCATTACAGGGAAGCCTGTCATGCGCCGAGCATCAACTTTGTAACAGCGGCAGCCAGTGAAAAAAAAATTTTCACCGGATAAACATTGAGAATGTAAACTTGTCAATATGTTAAAGACTGAATGTGAAGTCGCTTTACAGGAGATCCAGCTTGATCTAATAACGTGTTGCACCATGTTATGGTACATATGTGACTGGCTATGTTGAAGGTTGTAGGAGCATTGTCTTAAGGCGATTGCACGGCATTCATCGCTGATGTTAGTGTGGTAGTCCTTCATCTGAAGGCGCAACAAAGTGCTTATTGATCAACTATGACTTCATAAAAAAAATTCACAGTTCCGCCCGAATGGCAAAGCACCGATTGCAGTAGCAAATCAGTAGATAGCTGTACGAAGTAAGGATAGAAGTTGTATCGGCTGTATAAACTTGTAAACATATGCTTACTAACTAAATTAACAATGATAGAATGTGTAAGCGTGACTCAACGAGGACGTAGAAAGAAACAGACACAGAGACAGCACTGTCTTTGTGTGTCTGCTTCTTTCTACGTCCTTTTTCAATCACGTTCTATCATGAATTCAAACCAACCAAATTAACCGGCACAGTATCACGCGTGAAGAGGTAAACACAAACACATCTCGCTCAATGAGCGCTGAAACTCGCTGTCAAAATTCTAGAGTGAGCAATCGCAACAGCAGCAAGCAGATGGACCTTCATGCATTTGTCGCTTCAACACGAATGAAACGTCGAAAGCACAGTGCATTTGACGCTACTGGCACTATGTGCACTCTGCAAACATTGCAGATCGCTTTGAAGATGAGGACTGTGTGGGCGCACTTTGACCACGTCGCAGATCGCTTTCAAGACACACGAGCGCTGGTAACGCGTCCCTACAATGTCCGCCAAAGGCGTCTACAACGGCGTCCACAATTCGCGTGGCCAACGTAGTAGTAGACGCCGCGGTTGGCTCTAGCCTATACGGGGCAGAGGGCGAGGAGGACATCGAGGTACCCTAGCAGCCGCCGCAGAACACCACCCCTCCTCCCTTGCCTGACCGCCGTGCCTCGCGCGCGGCAGGAGAGGGCACACCTCCAGGCCACATTTGTCGCTTGCGCATGCTAGATTGAACAGTGCTTGCCGGCTCACCCTCTCATGCTTTCGTTCATACAGAACCTCACAGCGATGTCGATGGCAGAAATGCGCCTGGAGTGTCACAATAAAACTAAGCAACCAGAATCTGACAATCTGCACACGTGCCTCACTTGTGCTTGCAGCTGTTTAGGTTATGCAAGTTGTCACCTTTATGCTGTAGCATGATAATTCACATTGCTCTTGGCAAAGAGATAGGTTTGTCTTGACTTCTTGCAGTACCTGCAAGCATTTGCCAGAAGTGTGTGATGACAGATCACAAGGAGGAGTGTGTGTGTCCATTTGTTTTCTTTTGGGAAAAACTCTAACTCAAGGTGTTGTTATAGTTCGTTAAGCCTGTAAAGGATTATTGTTAGTAAATGCCAGGTTTGAGTAGTTTTCTTGGATGAAAAAAACGGCGAGATGTCACTCGGACAGGCCATGTCTGTCCTCGCTGGCTCCTTTCAGTCTGAGTGTATGTAAAGATCATCAAAGTTCTACGTGCAGTCAAAAAGGAGAAACCTGCTCATGAAGTCTCATATGAGATAAATTTGTTCTGGTGCCAGTGATTTGTTAGTGAAGTTTTGCAAATATCACCTGTGACCACTAAATCATTCTTGAGGATGAAAGGGCAAATTGGGTCAAAGCTTTTTGACAAACTCGGTCAAGACAAACCTATCTCTTTGCCGAGAGCAATGTGAATTATTATACTACAGCACAAAGATGAAAACTAGCATAAGCTACGTTCTCTCACTTTACTATTTCATACCAATAAAAAAAAAAGTATTTTCTCAGTGAAAACAAGTACATTTCGCGAGCAGGGTCACTAAGCTTCAAATAGCAAAATTTGGAGTAAATCAAGAAGGTCAGCCACCTGCCTTCTTCCATCATGCCTGAAATCTCTCTCAAGACCTCTCCAATAATAAAAAAAAATATGAAATAAAACTCATCATCAGCTTTAGGTTGTGTGTTCTTTTGCATGTTGTAATAAATTCTATTTTTGTTTTATTTGTACAGCATCAAGGCCTTCTGTATTGCCATCAACAGCTGAGGGTGACCACTCGCACCAGGGACTCCGCCACCGCTGTCACCTCTGTGACTATGAGACTGATAAGGCTTATGTGCTGAAATTGCACATCAGGGTCCATACTGGCGAGCGACCATTTAAATGTGACTTGTGCCCTCGGAAGTTCTCGGAAAGGTACAGGCTGAAGGTGCACTTGCGCACCCACACAGGCGAGAAGCCATTCCAGTGCGCTTCATGCCCTCAGAAGTTCTCGCATAAGTCCAGCTTGCGAAGACATCTGCGCATCCACACAGGTGAAATATGGACATGTGTGCCTACTTAT